>NC_133203.1:4889536-4982036 GCF_958299795.1 Porites lutea
GAAAAAAAAAGTACAAGTTGCAACTGGCTTATAGATTTCCCGCAGTTGCAAGGCACACAACCTTATCATGTGGCAGGGTAGAGTTCCCTAGGGACATGGTTACGGCATTTTGTATGCCATAAGGAGTTAGATTTGTTTCTACACATGGTACGTGAAATGGTCTAATCAGAAAAAGTGCTTGAGTTGGGAGGTATAAAAAGAGAAAACAGTCCTCAGATCATAAGTAACAGATTTACAAGCGTAGATTTGTTATTTGTTACTTGTTACAGGGCTGTCATATTAAGAGGCAGGGGCTGGGGATTTTTGCCGGCTACTAAGAACGTGGCCCCCCGATACTTTCATTGGAAAATAGAAGAAAAATAGAACCAAAAGAAATCCCTAGCTGTTTGATTCCCCACCTACTTGTTGTATTTACCCAGAAAGTTGAAATCTTAGTGACAGCCCAAAAAATATCTAAAGAAAGTAGTTTAAAGCAAATAGATATGTGTTAACTCAACGCTGAAATATAGGAAATTGCAGTGCAATCGCTATGGGCAAAAAAAACGATGCTGTGAAATGAACTTTACCACAACATTGGTTCCAGCTTTTGCCTTACCCTTTTGATGTTGGCTTTTGAGCCTGGATGGAAATCCTTCTTGTTCATAAACTTGGCAAACATCTTTCTGGCGAGAAATAACTCCGTAGAAACGTGTTTAAAAGAAAAAAAGTCTACTTAAATAAAGAAAAACATTCAAGCCAAGTATTCCGCCATCTTCCTTTGCCCGCTAGGACATCTGGGAGATTTGGGACACATTCCTTACCAGACCCTACCTCTCGATCCACCTGCCAGTAGAATTCAACATGGCTACAGCAAACTCTGTAACAATAATTTCTGACAAATACTTGAATCAAATGAGGCTAGAATGTGACCCTTTGGCAGACGATGCAGTCTTGGCAGCGGTGAGATGTCACGGGGAACGTGTTTTGAAATGTCATGAACTTTACAGCACAATCAAAGAACTTGGTGAAACTTACGAGGATCCTAGTTGCGCGAGGTTTCTAGAGTTCTACGAACATGAACCTCCGTGGAATGTAGACTGGGAAAAATGTGACTCAGGAAGACGATTCTTTGTTCGAAACAGTGCTATTGCGGGCCTTGTTCTGATGTATTGTAGCCTGGTGAAGTCATTCACAGCTGCTTTTGGAAACAAGGTAAGCTTACTAAAGTTATGCATCAGTCAATTCCAGCTGCCCCAACCCCCCACCCCCCCGGGCCGACCCCCGGGCGTTAGCATTTTTTTTTGCCTTGGATGGCAAATTCCCGGGGGTGGGGTCTCTTGAGCTGTCAAATCCCCCAGGGTAGGAGAGAACACACCTTTTACAGCCCTCTTCAATTTTTTCCTGTCATTGACAGATTAGCCAATATGCTTGTTTTTCCAGTAAAATCTTCTGTGTAGTTATATTCGGATAGGAAACCACGTACGTGTCAAAAGCTTGGGAATAGCCCCGGGGTTGGCAAATGCCCGGCTCCCAGGCAGCACAAAATTTGCAAATGCCCCACCCCTGGGACTGACAAATGCCCTGCAGTAGCCCAGGGGGGGCCTGGGCGCAGTTGGAATTGACTGATGCATTAATCATAAATATTCTAAAATCCATTCATTTTCTAATTAATTAGCTTAGATAATATTATAGCATGATTTATTTGTTCTCGTGAATATGTAGTGAAACTCTTAAATCATTTTTTTTAAACGTAACTTTAAATCTCTGCTCACAAAACATTTAATCACTAGTTGTTATAAGTGTACTTAGTAGATACAGTATGTTACAGGTCAAAGTTAAAATTTTTAACTTAAGTTGGTTCTCAGTTTCCTTTCTCTCCTAGCACTAATTATTCATGAATCAGGGCTAGGAGATGAAGGAAATTGTGAATCAACCGAGGTTACAAATTTTTAACCTAAATTTAATTTTGACCTGTAACGGATTTACTAAGGAGCCAATAAGGGAATTATCACACACGAACATAGTACGAACATTCTCAATTACTGGTATTTCCCCAGGTTTTAACAGCCATGGGTCGCATGACTGCATACGGAGATGTCCGCCGCAGACTGTTTGAAACCCTACATTTTGTCAAGGAAGTGGTTCTTGGTGCACCAGGGGACATTAAAGCAGAATGCATGAGGGTACGTCTGCTCCATGCTGCTGTCCGTTATTATGTTCAACATCATGACAACAGATGGGAGGTAGAGAAAGTAAGTGCAGCAAAAGAAAAAAGATTTATCACTGTCCAGGTCCCAGTTGTTCAAAAGGTGGATAGTGCTATCCACCTGGTAAGTCTTTATCCACTGGATAGCGCAATTTTTTGTTTTCCATAATACTTTATTCACTGGATAGTGATTTATCCGGTGGATAGCACTATCTTGCTTTTGAACAACTAGGGCCAGGTAGACTTGATTACCAGCTGTTTTGGGAGGCCCTGTTAGGGTTAAATTCAGACAAGCAAATTGGTAGGGTCGATTTCCTCCACTCTCTCGGTCCTCCCCGAGAAGAGACGGCTGAACGCGTGAGTGGCCTATCGTGTCTGTGACGTAATTTCAAAATTTAATTTATGGGTCATTACAAAACACCAGAAACAGGAAATGTTATTAAATACCAAACACATGTTGTGCTTTGCCTCTTGGTCACTTAGATATTCACCATATAAAATCAGCAGGAACACGTACTGATTGAAGGTGTTTATACTGATCTTGCACTAGTGAAGTTTGGAGTGAAATTGCAACAGAAATGGACTTGACAAGACAGTCATTTCTTTCATGTTAGCTGTTAACAACGATCGCTGCAGACTGGAAAATAATTAATGATCCAGATACGGTTGGTTGAATTTCAAAATCATGCTTATAGTTTGCCAGCTTCTCTAAGCTAATGCTTTCCTTTGTAAATGTTCCAGGATTTTTAGTGTAAAATGCTCTAAAACATGATTGCACACCACATCAAACAACACCTTTGTATCCGCCATTTGAAGTCTGCTTCAGGCAATTAAATTTATTCTGCCTGCTCGATTTGAGCAGGCAATGATCTGATTGGTGGTAATTGACAATTGACAACTCATGTGTCCAGCAGTCTGTTCAGTGGAGGAGCGCAGGTTCATTTCCCGAACAGTGGCTGGTAATTGAGCCTAGCGACACTGCCTCGAAACAGTGACATAAGACTAGATAAAATGGCGGCAAATGACATAAAGATGGGTTAAATACCAACAGGGGCATATCATGGCCTACTCCTCAAAAAGAATTCAGACTAGGGACATTCATATCAACTTCCCACTCCCCCCCCCCCACCCACCCCTCCACACACCCTAAGAGGGCCTCTTTTGTGTACCCAAATTCCTGGAGGCAGATGCCAGCCTGACTCCATCAAATGGCAGGGAATCGAGCCCATTTTTCAGTTTAATTATCTTGAATCTCTATTAAGTATAACTTGAATACTGGTAGGATAGGGGACTTTTATATAAGGTGAAAGGACAGTGTTGTAACTGTGTGTTGTTTTTGACTGTGCTGGTGGGGGTTGCCACTCACTGGTTGCCATGGATACTTGTGTTTGTCTCTTATGTGCTTGGTATGACCATCCGTTGAGGCACCTACACTAAACCTCATACAGTCGACTCCCGATAACTCGAACCTTCAAGGGAAATCGGAAAAAGTTCGAGTTATCGGGAATTTGACGCAAATAACCGGAATTAAGGAAATAAGCGAATGGATGGGGAGGGAATGCCATTAAGTAACAAAGTATAAACAGATGAACACTGAATTTGAACTGGAGTGACAAAATAGTAAAGACAAAGAATTGACTCGGTTGTTTTGAAATAGATTCATTATTTTTCGGACTTCAGTACACGGTTTTTCCCCCCTTAATTTTGGACCAAACTGAGGCCGGAAGGGCCAAAAAAAATTTTTGAGAGACCGGGCCCCTCCTTATGTAAGGGTCTGGATGACCAGGCCACCCACTTCTCTCAAAGTCTGGATCTGGCACTGCTAAACATAGGTGAGAGCAGAGAAAGGTGGGGACAAGGAAAGGAAAAGAACCATGGCCCAGTTGTTTGAAGGCCGATTAGCTCTAACCCAGGGTTAAATTTTAACCTGGGGTCTTTTTCTTTTGTTTAAAAACATTTTCCCGGATAATTTGCTCAATTCTTCTTTGAGCATCCAATAATCAAGTTGCAGGCAAGAAGAATAAAACTGAATTTGCTTTTTAAGCTTTCATATCTGAATTCAAATTTCGCACTCAACCCAGGAGAGATTGGAAACAGAAAAGAAGGGATAGCTAGGAGAAGGCAGGGCAGGGTGTAAACCAAGAGAGAACAGATTGGGAAGTATGTGTGGGGGAGGTAAGAATTAAGGGGGAAACCAGGACTGTAAACTAGCAGATGAGAACAGAGAGACCAGGGAAGAATGTCAGGCGGGCATAGGAATGCTGCAGAAAAACCTAGAAAGTTGAAATACAGGGAACAGGGGACAGGAACCAGGAGAGGGCAGGAAAAAGAAAAGAATTTGAAGGTCAGGTGAGAAGGAGAGAGGATTCAGGAGGGGTAAGTAGAGGTCCAGGGAATCGGAGTCACGATGCATGCAGCACAGAAAGTTCAAATTGTTATCACTTATCTCAATAATTTATTATAATTATTTTTCTTAGTATGGATATCCAATCAACCAAGAGGACCTTGCGGGAACACTTTCAACGTTTTCCTCAGTTGTTCTAAGAGGGTTAGAGCTATTGGGAGTGATGGCGACAGACAGTGAAAAATGTGGCTACCAACAGTTGTGGAAATTTGTGGGGTATTACCTTGGTTGGTATCAGTACTTAGTTTATTAAATAGACATAGAGAGCACATTCTACAGTCGAACCTCCGCTAATGCCCACCTCTTTACAATGGCCACTTTTTTTGTGTCAGCAGAGAAACATCCATACATTGACTCTTTTAACCCTTTAAGTCCCAATAGTGACCAACATCAATTTTCTCCCAATGATATCCATACATTGTCAAGAGATTAGGTTATGAGAATTAATTAAATGATCACCTGTGAGATAATGCTTTGATCTTTTGTCAAATTCTCTCAACTCATTCTTTAAGGAAATATATAGAGATCAGTTTGGAGAATTTGTATGTGGATACTAGGGCTTAAAGGGTTAAAACCTCTCTACAAGGGCCACCCCTTTACAATGGCCACTTTCTTCTCTCCCCAAGATGGCCATTGTAAAGAGGTTCAACTGCATTTCAGGGTGCTTAAGGGCTGCCATAATAGTATTTGGAGTTTATAATGCATTTGAAACAAAATTTTGTACAGTCCATTCATGGTCTTAGGAGTGTGATGATTTTAATGTGGCCTAGAAATAATTATTGATTTCAAATGGCAAAAATCCCCTGACAATTGCCATTTCAGTTAGCAAACCCTGTTTTTATACAAAACTTGTTAAATAACTCAGTTCTTCAATTAAAATTCACCCAGGCCTTACGGAAAAAATTTTCTTTACTATCAAACTGCCAATCTGAAGTACGTGCACAATACAAGCCTGCGTAGCAGGTGTCGGTCAAAAGGGGTAGGGGATAGGAGGGAAGGGAAACAGGGAGGGGATCGGGGAGAGAGGGAGAGCTTTTGCACTTTTCACCCCCCCCCCCTTCCCCTTTTCGTGCCTGTCACACAGGCCATACACTATAATCATGTGGGCTGTAATAATTACCGGTAACATTAATTTTCACAAAAGTTTTCCAAATCTTTCCCAAAACTTTCCAAAGATTTCAATTTTCACAAAAACTATCAGTCAGTAAACAAACCCTGGTTAGTGAGCATCATCAGCGGGGAGTTTTTGTGCTTGTATGTCATTTTGCGGGGAAACCAGTGTTGGCTAATTTTCACCCCATAACACATTCTTTTTGGTTCAGGAACAGAAAATGATCTATTGTGCAACAGCTATGAAGAGGAAAAGAATCTGTCTGACTTGATAAGCTCAAGACAGTGTAACCCTGACAAGGACTCTCTGCTGTTGACAGAATCCCTTCTGCAAGCATTTGCAAGTAAATATCCCTTTCATCTTAGTTATGATACCACAAGCAAACTTTCAAGGCACCTTATCAATGACAAAGAACTTGCCAACAAGCTTCATCTCAGAACGTTTGGTCTCTTTGGTCAAGCAACCATGACATTGTGTTATGTCTTTCTTAGGCTGTTTGCAGTAATCCAAAGAATATTGTATCCAGTAGAATGGGTGATGTATGCGTTTGGAAAGTATTCTTTGAAGTCATTAGTTGAACTTTCTTTGAATGGGAGAAAGCCTTCTTATTTAATGAAGGCACATTCATGATGGAACCTGATGAAAATGCAGTTAAAAAATTACATAACAAAATAATACACATTTCTATAATTGTACAAATGTAATATTTTCCTTGTTTGAAATTGTTCAAACTCATCGCTCATACATTACCATACCCAAAAGCAAACAAAAAGAAATGTGTATGAACAGGGTTGTAACTAAGATTTCAAGTTGACGGGTAAATACAACAAGTAGGCGGGGAATCAAACGGCTAGGGATTTCTTTTGGTTCTATTTTTCCTCTATTTTCCAATAAAAGTAGCCGGGGGCCACTCTCTTAGTAGCCGGGGAAAATCCCCGGTCCCCGGCTCTTAATGACAACCCTGATGAAATATTAAAAAATAAATAAATGAAAGACGTTAATAAATATTAAACCACAACATACCTCCATTTCCACCATCATTTAACACTCAAGAGTTTTCCATCAGAACATGGCAAAAATGCCAATATTTGAATGTGTCCTTTTCGCCTTTCCCAGCTAATATTTTTGACCTGGATAGTGCAAATTTATTTCTTTGTTTGTATCCCCATAGATGATCACTTGCACATTATTATCATAAGATTTTAGCAATCAAAAAGTGTATGGATCCCCCTTACAAAAAAAAAAATACGGAACATGGGAAACTAAATTAACCAACAATTTGCTGTATAACATGTTATGGAGATATTTTATTTGGGACATTTGACAGTACAACTTCAAACGCATTACTGTTATGTATTAGTATTAATTTATTGCTCTTTGCCCTCCACGGAGAGCTATTACTGTCAAACTCAGAAAACCGTGAACATCTGAAAAATTTCAGGATTGTGATTGTGTACTGGCCAATCACAATAAAGTTCAGGATATGCAAGCAATCCTCAAAACCACAAACTTACCATTGCTGTTTGCGGTTTAGTTATCTTAGGCCTTATTGGCTTATTTCTTGCAACACAATAACATTCCATAAATATTTCTGGTGTTAACGGTTTTGTGAGTTTCACAGCAATATTTTTATTTTGTTGCTCATTTACCATCAAACAGGGAAAACTGGAACACCAGAAAGATTTCTGGAATGTTATTGTGTTGCAATGAAAAAGGCAATCAGGCATGAGAAAACTAAACCGCAAGCAAGAATGTTAATTAGTTTGTGGTTTTGTGGCTTGTGCACATGTCCTGATCTTTGCTGTGATTGTCTGACACAATAAACATTCTTGAAATATTTCAAGTTTTCACGGTTATCCCAGTCGCACTATAATTCTACATCCATGCATGTCACTTCCTACAACTCTTTTTGTAGACACAGTTCGCTATTTTTCCGTTACCAATATTACAAAATGGCTGTCAGTGATGATGCTCGATCTTAATGCTCTTACAGAAAAATAAGGGATTATGAACTGTCTACCCTTCTGGCCTGTCTTCTAATATCAGCTTCTAAAGCTGGGGACTGTTACTATACAAAACAATATAAAATCTGGTAAATTAATAAAACAACTGGCATTAAGTATGAATTACTTCTACATTTTGCCAAGATTTTGTTACCACCGGTATCTTGGTCAGGTATGAATAGGAGTTATACTTGAAACAAAACACTTAAATACAACTTTTCACACAGGCTGTTTTAACCTTTCTACTTCCATGTACTTTATGTGCACCAAATCCTTAAGTGTGACCATTTGAAACCTCGTCAAAAGTCCTTTAACAAGGTAAAAATCCCCAATTTCATTAATAAATTAATATTATTATTAATATTATTAATGACTTTGGGGATTTTTTCCATTTTGATACTCTCAGTTTTCACATGATGTCACCAAAATTCAAACTAAAGGAATTATCCATTCTTCTGAGTGTTTACTTTCTTAACAGCAGCTAAACACTTTTATTTATTCAAAATTTCCATTCTAAAAGGTTCTCCGTTTTGTTAATAGAGGATGCTTGAATTTCCAAGCTTTTGCGTGATGTGGCATTTAGATGGCCTCTCCATACAAAGCTTTATTAATTGGGTTAAAACATTTTTCAGAGTATCTCGCATATGAAATATTGCACCGACATGATCCTTGGCGAGGCCTTTAACATATCTATCCCCTTTCATTTCCCAGATTCTGGACTTTCTGTACTGAATGGTTTCTATTTTTGATGGCATAAAAGTGAAAAAAGAGAATTTGTGCACTGTTTGGAATGAAAGTATTAAAACTGTAAACACACGGTATAGACTACCACAACATTTTTATGGGAGCATTGTGCACCTATGCATGTCAAAATCTGATGCCATTATTAGCTACAGGGACAGGTCCTTCAATAAAAAACACAACTATGCAAGCCATCTAAATGTACTATAAACTACATGAACCCACTCAACTATGAAAAGGCACAACTGAAGTCCTGTCCAATAACCTGGGTCTTTAAATTGCATAATAATATTTCTAGTCTTTACAATGATGTTTTTCATTAAATATTATGCAAGCTATTACAATCTCTTTGTTAGTACTGTAATTGGAATTAATACACTGCCCTTTGGGCAAGCTGATGCTTGTCCTCTCCTCAGAATGTAAAGTCCAACTCATAGATTCTGATGTTAATCATAACTATGACAAAATTCTCAAATCTGATTGGCTATCAACTGTCCTGATTTTAGCATTAATGGGACAGTGTGATAGGACAGGATGCGTCATGCCTGTAATTGGACAGTACATGCCATTCTACACGTGCACTTAAGCAGCTTTTTTTCACTGCTAGCAAAAAAACTCTCAGAATTTCTTGTGTTCTAATTAGAAAAAAGCCTAAAATTTAAAAAGTTTTGTTATAGTTATGATTAATTAGTAACAGAACTTGGTGTCATTCAATTCAGTCTATAATCACACTCGTGATAAAACAAATCGGACTCCTGCTACGTGGTCATCCGATTTTGTTAATCACTTGTATGATTAACTAAACAATCACTCAAAGTAATAGCAGTAAACATCAGTTAAATTCTCCACACAGAATTAGCAAGCAAGACAAGTTTCCGAACTTGCTTTATCTTATGAAATCCATGTACACACAAAGCAGTTATCACTTCTTCTTCTTCTAATGTTAATAAATAAAGCTGCCTACTGATAAGCATTTGATCTACCAACAGTCACCTTACTCACTAGGCTAATATTACTTCAATTTACACTTCAATACTGCAGTAACATACGACACAAGATTTTTAAGCGCTACACCAGTAAGTAGTAACATATTGACAACAGGATAATATACTGCTGATGACACTGCTCAGTTGCTACCACGGCCAAATATGGCAAGAAGTAAAAGAAAGATGCGAATGATATCCATGTAGAGTATAAGAGAGGCAAAGATGTACTCCTCCGGACTCAGCTCATACTTTCGTCCTCCCATGACAAGCTGGACATCATAAGCCAGGAACTATAAAAGTGATGGGGACAAACAAAGCAATGTCATGACCTAGTCTCTGAATGCTTTCCTAAGCCATTTGTCTATGGACGTTTTGCCAAGGAACATTTGAAACATTTAAACTATTTTTTGTGTTTACCATTTAGGTAAAAAGAACCAATGAAAACTAATCAAAATTTTGAAATTTTCGATATTTTAATATTGAAAACTAGCTTACATATACTTCCCTTCCTGGTGCAAAAATAGAGCAAAAGTTTAAATTTGGGATGAGAGGAAGGTATTGAAAGAGTCTGACTCCTTTTTTTTCCTTTCAGTTAAGGCCTTTGAGTCCATTGAGGTTAAGGCTTTTTCAAGTCTTTTCTTTGCAGAATGGTCTCATGAAAAGACTAAAGAAATTGACAGTTTCCAAAAAGGAATTGCCAGAGGATGGGAACACAAAACTTTTTTTAATGAATTATTAACCTGTCAATTTTATAAACGTTTTTAGTACTTTCTTTTGTCGATTTGACAAATTCATGCACCTTCTCATTACCTAACCCACAAATAGGAAATATTTTACGATGCAAAATGTAAAAAATAAAAATGCATTTCAAAACCAAAAATTTAGTGTCAACGGTAATGAATAATTTTATTATTATAATAATGCATTACAAGTGTCAAAGTCAAAGACAAAAAAAGAAACATGAACAAAAAGTGAACTTCACAGTTTTTACTTACTGCCACAAAAACCAAGGCAAGTAAACCTCCAATGATAATCTTTCCAGCCTGTTATGATAAAAATGTAGAGTAAGTTTTCAGGAAGTGTTGTTACCCAGTGCAGAATAAGCATTGATTATTACTTCTATTTTCTAAACAAAAGCTAAACTAGAAGTGACAATTACAACTTTGCATCTTTGAGAAACCCCACAAGCACTCGCTGCAGTTGTAAGGCCCCATGAAAGGTCAAGCAAAGCCTGAGCCACACCCAGATTACTGTCCTTTATCCCTTTAAGTCCCAATATCCACAAACAAATTCTCCAAACTGATCTCCATACATTTCTTCTAAGAATAGTTGAGAGAATCTGATTTAAGATCGAAGTGTTCACCCTTTGGTAATCAGTTTAGTAATTCTCATAACCTTTACTCTTGATGATCTGTCTATGTTGTTAGGAGAAAATTGATGTTGGTCACTCTTGGGACCTAAAAGTCTATATTTGTTTGTAGAGGTAAACTGAAAAGAAATGATGACCTACCGTTGTGTTGAGAGCCAACCACATTGGTGTGAAGATGCTGAGGAAAAAGATTGCCAGAGCTGCGCAGAACAACACTCCTCCCCATGTCGTAAAATCATACTGTAAAGTTGACATTTAGATAAGAGACAGTGAGATTAGAGGTAATGCAGCTTAAAAGTAAACAGAGGCAATGGTTGTTTACCATTTACAAAACTTCCAGAGTATTCACTTGGAACCCAATGGAATACAACATTTTGTTTGTTTTAGTGGAAAATTTCCAGGAATACTAGAACATCTGAGAAGGTAAGTCCTGTTTTTCCAGACGGAATGTTTCAAATGGAAATTTGTGCTCCAGTTGTCTTCTAGCCATCTTTGTTACCAGTTTCATGCCTTTGCAGCCATTTTTCGGTAACAGGAACTGATTTTTCAAATAGTAAATGGGATTCTGGTTTTCCCACATAAATGGTAAACAACAAATATCCTACCTTCAGTCACTCCTGAGGTAAGATTTTCAGATGTGAATGAAACAAATTAACATCACATAATCAGCCAGGGTTGGTATAAGGTCTTGAACTCTTGAAAAATTCTTGAAATTTGCAAAATAGTTTTCCAGACCTAAAAGAAGTCTGGAATTTTTTTTTCAAAACTGGTTATTAATTTTTTTCAAAAAGTGAATATTTTTGCTAGAGGTCATATCAGCATTACACTAGATTTTTGAGTTTACAAAGTTTTGGATGGAAGAAATAAAATTTACCTTGGTCTGACAGGCAAAGATCATCACAGATGCACACACAAGCTGAAAAAAAAATTGCAACAGAGATAGTGAATAGTCTGAACACAAACTTGAACTAAACTTCTCAACCACATTACTATAATTGATGAAGAGAAAACAAAGGGAATCACTTCTGTGATGGTGGTTTTGGATATAGAGTCTCAATAATAATTATAGTAATTATTACCATCAATTTTTGAACACTTTAGCTTTGATTTTCTTCAAGAGTTATTTTTCATAATAGAAGGAAAAGGGGTACATAAGTCCCTAGTCTGAATTTTAAAACCCATCGTTACCCATATCATTGGATAGGAAGCCATACCCCTGTCTTTAGTTTACTACACTTGGTCTCACTGTCATATTTTCAACTACGGTGCCAAAGTCACATTGCTTGTACGAATTTTACCCTTACAAGGCCTCTAGCACTAGACGTTAGCAGTCTTAGTAATAAATAAGGTCTGGTGTTAGGCATAATACAACTGTTGCACCCCCCGGTACTTACTGTGGTAACACCCATCATGATCAAGACTATGTTTGTCGAATGAAAGCTGAAACAGAAGAAGAAGAAGGATATTGTTAATGTTTGTGGTACAAAAGTTATACCTTGAGTGACAGTGTTACACGTATGTCTGGTAGGAACGAGTAAAGAGGTAGCTGTTTCTTCATTTTAAGCCTCTGGACAAAATCCTACTGTATGACTATTCAAACAAAACCAATCTATTATTGGCAGTACTTTATGATACCTAAACTTTTTGGTGACCCATAAAATTTAACATTTCCTAGCCTGAGAAAACAGCTGACATTTGGCGACGCTACCACTGGCCTCCCTGCTAAATGACGTCTGAGAAACAAGCACAGAAATTCCATACTGATGACACATCATGACCCAGATCTGGATAGTATTTCTGATTGGTTAAATCAAATTTTCCCATGCGGCACAACCAATCAGAAGCACTACCCAGATCTGGGTACTGATGCGTCATCAGTATGGAATTTCTGCACTTGTTTCTTAGATGTCACTTGGCGGGGAAACCAGTGACAGCATCGCAAAATGTCAGCTGTTTTCTCAGGCTAAACATTTCCCTGACATTCGAAAAAAGAACCCATCAGGATGAGTAAGAGAGGAAAAACTCAAAGATTCTTCCACGGAACAACTCCTGACCACCTTAAAGTCAACCATGCCAGGGTTCTATCTAGGATTTATTGTTTGGGGGAGAAGTACCAAGTGGCCGAAGGCCACAAACTTCCTAGCGGCATCTGGGGGGGGCATGTCCCCCGGGAAATTTTTTAAATGAATATGCCCTGTGATGCAATCTAGTGCATTTTGAGACACAATTTTGAGAAATGTTACGGTGGTATTTTCTTTTATTTTTTTAGTTCCTTGTCATATAGTGTCCTTAGACAGGGAATACTTACTTCATGTGCACTGACCTTGTCACATCTGGATGATTTTTCCAATATAGTTACTTATATACTATAATGATAACAATATATTTGGCAGGGGGGGGGGGGGAAGATTGGCATTTTGGGGGAAGACTCTACCCCTCAAATACCCTAGATAGAACCCTCCATGCAAGACAAGGAAAACAGTAACAAATATTGGCACAGACATGGGAATGAGCAAATCTAAATGTCTAACACCTACCTTGAAATCACTCCCACAAGGTACGACAAAGAAATAGTCTAGTTAAAAATTAAAAAATGCCAGTTAACTAAAGAGCATGGAATCATTAATTCACTATGATATGCACTCACAGAATCCTGTGATGTTTTGCATCCATAACAACTAGCTCTACTATACCCTAGATAGTTTCATAGCAAGTCCTCTGTTTTATAAATGATAAAAAGCATGGCAGGAATACATGTAGGAGTCGGCGGGGGGGGGGGGGGGGGGGATCATTAAATTATTCAGGAAACTGATCAACTGGTTGAAGGTTTGAGTCTAGACTGGGAAAACCAAATAAAATTGGCAAATCTAAAATTAATAAGAAAGTGTCTAACTCAGTAATTTCTGGAAAATTGTTAGGATAGGGAGAGTTTTGGGGAGTTTAGTGTAGTCTAAAGTAGCGAAATTCAGGCAAACTTTAAGGAGTTTAGTCTAGTCTAGGGTAACAAAATTCAGCCAAATTAAGTCTGGTAAAGGCTAAGGGTTCTGGGGTCCCAGCAGCACATCCCTACACAAACATTATTTTCTAAAGTACCTCCCCTTGGGTGTACACGAGGTCATGTGCTGCAGGTTCTAAGTGTTAGCAGTTATCAGTTTTCATACTTACAAATAAAGTAAGCATGATAACATTGGCAGGATAGCTCCTCCTGAAAAGAAGAATTTAACAATAAATAAATATTGTAATATAAATTATTTTCGTAGATGTAATGATAAGTTTAGGGAGTATGTGTATCCTATAGCATGTTTACAATGATTTGTGGTGGCTGGCTGCCCGAGACATCCAGAAACTTTCACCATCTGTAGCCTGCTTCAGAGTCACAATAGCTGAAAAGTCAGGCATGAAGATGCATGCATGTACCACGTCTGTAAATAACCATTCTACATGTAGCTTAAGGTAAATAGACCAATTTCAGTATGTTAAAAATCTTTCTTGGCTCTGTGGCTTGGGGGAAAACAAAGAAAAATTCATCTCTTTTCCTCAAAGCCAAATCATATATCAAAATTGGATTTATTCAGACAAGCAAACACAAAAAAAATATTGTTGGTGAAGGTTTGACAAAGGTTCTTAATACTATTATTATTGTTATTATTATTTCAAAAGTAGGTTGAGTTTGATCGTCCGGGTAAATATAGTCCTGAATAGGACTGTTCTTGTTGACTGCAGAGACTGATGTTTAGACAACCTGTGCGGTAGTTATCTTCAGAGTCAAAGTGAGTTGCATCACGTAAGTTGATGGTATTATCATTATCATTACTATCCTCGTTATGTAATAGCAAAACGGGGCTCACTATACAAAACTCATTTTGAATTATAGGCACTTAAAGCTAACTATTAAAAATCAAGAGTGTTTTCAACTGGCTGTACTTTCAGTTGCTATGGTAACTTAGGTAACAATTTACGTCAAACCTTTGCAGTCAACCTTATCCACAAGTAATGTGAATCACGAAGAATTAAACACATGCAGCAAGCAAGTTTAGATAATACAATAATATTAATCTTACCTTACTCCTTCACAACAGACCAGCACAACATACAGCACAATAAAAACAACACTGAAAAATGAACACAATTTAAATGGTGAGAACATAATGCCACTGTAAATTCTTGATTTTTTTTTTCAGAAAAGCTTTTGCAGCTGTATCTATGAACAGCTAAAGACATGATGGGGGCAGGGGACTGACTGTGCTGCTTCTCGTTACCCTAACTCAACCCACCTCACAGAATGCAACAATGTTACATGTATGATTCATATGCTTAATAAGGAATTTCACCAATTTTTCTTACTGCACTTCTGTAATGTGAACTCCCGCAAAGAACTTCACTGGCCCAATCCCAAAATCCACAAGCCCTGGACTATCAGGAAACTACTTTCTCTGCACGCTGCACCAACAATAGCCTGCCTTGCAGACGTAAATAAACTTTGCCTAGTAACGTCTGCAAAGTACATGTAGTGCCAATATCCTCGTTCTCTCCCCCCAACTGACTCAATGAATTACCGGAAGTATGTTTGGAATTTCCATTCATCTTGATTGGCAAATTGACAATTGAGACATGGCTTTTTCAACAGATCAATCATATCACACGGCAAGTACTCAAATCTTGGTACACAGCTGGGGGCCCAGAAGTAGGATTTTGTCACTGTTTCGCAGACAGACTTAAGCAGAGTTTAAGTTTCGTCCGTGGCACTGGCTACAACAACACCAACATGATAATCACCATCATTATAAAAAGCATCATATCAAGAACATTTTTCTCGTCAACATTGTGTCAATGGGGCCAGCGCTAAAATGAAAATGCATACGCACAGGACAAAAACAGACAAATAGATTGTTAGACTTACTAGGCTGAAATATACATTCCCCAGTTATCCTGGACAAAATCTTTGACTCCTTTACTGCGTAACGGTAAAGAAAATGTGGAATTTTAAGGAGTTAAACTCTAAAATACGTTAGAGAAAAATCATATTTGTTCACGATGTAATAGTCTAATAAGATGTTATTCACAACAAATAAATACCTCAGGTAAGCAACAAATTATCTGGCGAACACAATTTTGATCAAACTGAGTGCTTTAACAAATTTAACATTTCAACATTCTAAAAGGTTCTACAATCATGGACTAAAGTCCTTGCATTGGGAAAGTAAAGCAGTATTAATAATTTCTGTAATTTATGGGTTCCCTTATAAAACAATGCATCTTTTTCAAAATTGTCTTGAAGTTCTCCCTCCCCCACCCAATACAAATTTGAAACTCGGAAAGAATTCTGACAACACATGTCCAACATTTCTTGTGGGGTGAGGTGAGGGGTTGGGCACGTGTGAATTGGAAAACGCCTAAGAAATGCAAGAGTGTCTCAAGACTTTTGTCCATGATTGTAGGCCTGCTTCTTTTTATAACTGATGCTCCAATATTCCGAGAGAGCTTCTTTATCATGCAACCATTGCTCACATCTACACGTACAAATAGCCAGTTTTTTGGAACTTGTTGTGCAAGTGGCATGTGATGTGTAATGCTTTCTGCCACATTCTTGCATTGCAGGGATTGCCTAAAAAAATCTGTTGCAGCACTGCTGCCATCATCGTCAGAAGTACAGAACTTAATTTAGGGTGTTTCTTGACATTGGAAACTATTGTAGATTAGCTATTGTGTTGTGGTGTGGGCACCTCCACACATGTTCAGTTTCTTTTCAATCTTTTGTGATGTTATTTTGGTGATTGTACTCATCTACAACAACAAGAAACTATCTTTATCAACCATTTTTCTTTTTTTGTGCAGACATATTATTTTATTTCAGAGGACACAATGCAAAATTTACTTGCAGCTGGTGTCTTATTAGAGCAACATAACACTGTGACACAAGTTCCAAGAAAAATGGCCTAGTGTAACTGGTCTTAACTGCACAAGGACTACCACAAACTCATATGCAAAAATACATGATTATGAGCAATTCTTACTGAAATACAAAGAGGCAGATGGCTCCAACAGTGGTCAAAAGTTGCAACATGAGGATAGCAAACACCTATATATTCACATAAAAAAGAAGAAAAATACTAAAATACACTCGAATCAATTATATATTTTATATGCACAACAACCCATGAGGATGACCTTTTTTTAGCACTTCACTAACATTTCACACTTTTCCTGACCTTGAAAATGGTTAGCTTTTCACTAACATTTTCCTGAATGTAGCAAACTAAAAAATCTTTCAACCAACACTTTTTTACCTTATTTTTTACCGTTTTCCTTTTAACTTTGTAAGGTAGCAAAACTTAAGTCCATAAGAATAGGAAATGGTCCTTCACATGGGAGTAAACCAAAGTTTGTAGGGGATTTCTCTGTTGCCTGGCTAAGCCTCTGTTTGAAAGGGAGGCTAAGAGCAAAGCCACTGATAAGAAAGTCATTAATTTTTTTTACTCTCATGCAAATAAAACTCATTTTGACAAGAATGGTTTGCACTTAGCCTCGTTTTGAAAGTGAGAGTTTTTGGAACTTGGAAATGGCCTATTAATTATTTCTTTCACCCTTGCATTTTTGGTTTTCTCCCACAAAAGGTATTGAAAGTGTTAGGCATGCAGTGAAGGATCTTAGATCACCGTTGGTGTCCTCAATAAGCACAGGTGCTGCGTCACGAAATTTATCAAAATTCAAAACAGAGAAACTTCCTTCAAATTGAGTGAAACATAAAAATAACCTCTCAAAACATTAGAAGAAGGTAAAAATAACACAGAAAACACAAAAGGAGGCACAAATGGATAACCTTGAGGAAGATTGAAACCGATTGCAATTTTGGTTTTTGAAAACTTGTTCGCAGGCTTAAGTAGTTTTTAAAGCTCACTTCAATGGTTGTAACATTTGTTAAGGTTTGATATTATGCTTGGTAGAAAATGAAAAATAGAATATTTAATATTCTTTTGACATAAAGATGTGGTTTTGTCATTCACAAGTGATTTCTCCAGTTCCATAGTGAACAAGGATGCGTAGTTGGCATTGCTGTGACATTGCCCCTTTAAAGGCACCAAATGTTTAGCGAAGGTCTGTTATTTTACTGAATCAATAGAAGGATGGTTATAATACCAAACAATTCAGAAACATTCTTACCCGCCTTATAAATCCTGTGACCAGGGTGAATGAAGAAAGAAAAAAGAAAAGAATAATAGTCATAATTAGATCAGTTACAATGAAACTCAGAAAACTGTCACACCAGACTTATTTCTTCACAAACAACTAAATATATCAATCCTGGCAAAACACGCATTTTACAGGGAGATACTAACTCATTAACTCATGGTCATGGTTGTTCAAATGTTGGACAATATGTAGAGAGTGATTTTACTTAACCTGTGTAATAGATAGTAGACTAATAACCAATATTACACTCTAATTTCACTGCTTTCTTTTGTTTACTCTTTACTATGTAGCGCTTATCGTTACATTTTGTTTCACGGATTTAGTAAAATCACTCTATAAACAGATAAAGGGACAGCAGAACTAAAAGGCACAGTAGCTCAGCTACTTTGATAGAGCTGGAGCAAATAGCAGAAGATTTTTTAGATGACAGCTGCTCTTTGAAGAATATATGCTAGAACAAACTTCCTTTTATAACCAGAAACTGTTGAAGAATGAGAAAATGTTATAAAGACGGAAACTTCACATAGACCAAGGTTGGCATTTTTTGTTAAGGTTGGAAATAATATGAATGAATAGTAAAACAAATATGGGTTTTGTTTAATGATATGAAGAATAACACAGATCGAGGAGGGTGCTGATCTCAGGGGAACTCCCCCTCTAGTTGATCTGCATAATTCTTGATATTATCAATAACTGTCATCCAATAATAACAAATTATTATAATGACCAAGAAAAACAAAGGAAAAATATCCGGCTGGAAAATATGGTAATATTCAGCTGATTTCTAACGTTATAAAAGGTCGGCTTACTGCATTACCGAATTCAAGTTCATTTTTATTTTATCTCACGCCTTAACATACATATTTAAGTTTCATAGACTTCATCCTTGACAGGAGGACTACATAAAAAGCTTATTTTGCATGCAAACCAATTAAAAACACGACCGTATGATAACGAAATAGTCAGAAAAAGAAACCATAAGATCTAAAAAATTCAATAACTTGAAAATCCGATAGATCAAGACAACCTGCATGAAAACAACCTACCAAGCCTGATAGTTTTGTCGTCGAAGCTAATGATCCGATCATGGAACGCTGCTCCTTGGTATTCGACATCAGAACTTGTGGTGTAGCTAGGAGGTGTAGGTTGCGATTGATACTGCGGTCCGTAAGGATAATTTGGACCGTATGGACTAGGCACCGCTCCTGCAGGCTTCCCCACGGCAGCATCGTACGCCGGCGGTGGAGGGAAGGCAGGATTTAACGCTGGTACCGTTTCAACAGGCGGTGGATAAGCGTTTTGATTCGACGGAGGAGGATAGCCGCCGAACTGCGATGGTGGATACTGTGTCATCGGTTGCTGTGTTGGGTACGGCTGTTCTTTACCTGTTGAATAACCTGGATTTGCCGCCATGGCGTCTTTGTCAAATCAGAAAATTTGGCGTTTAAAAGATACTAGTTTTGAGGAAGACGGATAGACCCGTTTTTTATGGAGTCTTCCAGGTGTTCTCCTCTTTTTAGTTCGTGACGTAAGTCACGTGGTTCCACCGATGACGTCACTTTGAGAATTTTGATTTGCATCGTCAGGAGCGGATTACCAATCGCTCCTGCATCGTCATGTATCACGAAATTTCACTTCCTTTACGCTGCTTGGACCTTACAGAAAAACTTGCGTCCTTGTTCTAATCTACCTAGTTCCCGTATCCGTTCAAGGATCCATACCTTTAAATAACAATCTTAAGCCTAGTCATAATATTTATTCATTTGTGCAATCATTTTTTGTATGAAACTTTTTCAATGATTTTGAAAAAAACACAGACCGCCTATAAAGACTTGATGGCCCCTAGTTCTGCCTCTATCAGCGCTCCTTATTGCCATAAGACAGATATGATTGCAAAGTATAAAGAAAAGAAATTATGAATGAAAAAATAAACAAAGAATCTGTTGCGGCATTGATAGCAACAAAAAGAGGCAAAAATTTTATTTAACAGATTCAGGAGCGCACCCATTGGTCATAAAATTCAGAAAGAGGATGCGGGGCGCCTGCAAGCTATAAAATTACCATTTCTTTTAATGAGAATTCTTAAAAATCAATTCTAAACTCTCACAGAAAAAGGAGAAACGCCCGGGGGGGGTACTGGATATATCGCTGGGTGGGGAGGTGCGGCGCGGTCCCTCATACCCTGACCCTGTTTAAGACAAATATCGCTGACTTTCCTACCCTGTTTAAGACAGAATTCCGATTTTTGATACCCTGTTTAAGACATTTATCCTGTTTGAGACTAAAATTGATAAATCGATACCCTGATTAAGACAAAAAATGATAAATTCGATACCCTGTTTAAGACAAAAATCCCGAAAAACATACCCTGGCTGGCCGCACGTCCCCACACGCGCACGGCCGCAATAAGGAGCGCTGATAGAGGCAGAACTAGGGGCCATCAAGTCTTTATAGGCGGTCTGTGTTTTTTCCAAAATCATTGAAAAAGAAAACAGGGTAGGAAAATCAGCGATATTTGTCTTAAACAGGGTCAGCGTATGAGGGGCCGCGCCGCACCTCCCCACCCAGGGATATATCGAGTACCCCCCGGGGGCAGTAGAACGACGTTTGAAATGGGCCTTAGACGCAATAGGGAGCTTTAGCATCGACGACTGCGACAGCAGCAAAAACATTACTTTTAAAATGGATTTGCGTTTCTTCAAACTTTGTCATGTTTATTCCAATTCACTAAAAATGTCGGACGTAGGCAAATTTCAATGGAGTTGATTTCTGGGGGATCGCACTCAAGTTTAGAAAGAGAAAGACAAATTTTTCTCCGCTTGTTTTCTACGTCCCCCATAAAACGTGAAATTAGGTATTTTACGTCGTAGTCGTTCAGTGTCAGGAAAGAAAGTGTACTAAAAAGTGTGATGCACGTGAAGAGTTGTTGTTTTGCTTGATAAACCGATTGTTTTCATTTTTACCATTCTCGCCCCCGTCGCCGTCGCCATCGCCCTTGCTAAAGCTCCCTCATGAGATGCCTTGGAAGAAATAATTTATTTTTCGTTTGTTATATTAGTTTTGCCGCATAATATAAACTTCAGTAATCAGTGTGACACAAAATGTTGTCAGTGTTTTCAAGATTGTATTAAGTTATCTACCCGTCATTTCTCACTCTGGTTTGCAATTCTGTGATAATTACAATATTTTTCATCAAGTGTAACACTCTTAATGCATCGTTTTAAGAATTTGTTTCTTCCAAGACATTGAACAACACCCGAAGTCTCACTGTCATAGAACTGGTGAATTTTACAGAAGCTACTTTGGCCAAATATCTTTGACTTGCATCGTCTTTGAAACCGATTTAATGCTTGACAAGTTGGTAAATCCTTTTCGTTCCCAGCACGACATTTTCTCCGAATCTCTCGTTGTTTTTGGCTGTTTCTTCGCTTATCATTAATTTTCTTTTGCTTTTCACGGCGTTGTTTGAGGACCTCTGGCAATTTCCTGCCCCTTTTTACACCATGACGTCCTTGAATATGCTGCTTTGAGGATTTTCTAGGCTTTTTCTTCATGTTGCTTAGCTCTTTCTACGGAAATCCTTTGAAGAAGAAACATCTATGCTGCTTTTTCCATGCTTTTTTAAAATAGCTCTCTTCCCAAAAGAGCCAGGCGTTCATCTGAAGAAGAGAGAAGACTAGGCATGAATTTTAATTTTCGTTCCCAGAGCCCGCGTATTTTTTAAAAAGTACAAACATGGCGGCTGCAAAGCAAGTGTTCTGTGATGTTTGTGAAGTAAGCTTACCCTCAGGTAAGATAGACTTATAATGAGAAGTTCAAAGAGCTGAGTAGACGCTTAAAGTTACATTGCTCGGCGTAACTCAAAAGTCACCGTATTTCTGAGAATACATATCTGTATCTTGAAACCTGATATACCATAAGCAAGGGCTGAGAAACGTAATTCGTACGTAAGAACTGTCAGCCTTATTAGTATACTATTCCCTTCATTTCCCACTCTTTTTTAATTTCAGCTGTAAAGAATCTTAACTTGTGAAGTGACTATACATTACACCGTTAATTGTCCATTTGGCGAAACTACAGAATACATCAGAGAAGTCTAGAATTAAGTTGAAATAAGACTAATTCCGATCCTAGTTGCAGCTCTTGTCACCCGCAATAATTATTGCGCGGTAAATCTCAGCTGATAACGGTTTGTTCTCAGACCTCATTTATGTGGAGAAAACTTGTCCCCGGTGGAAGAATCACTCACCAGCTACCCCCAGGCAAGCCAACGTTTCCAACATTTCCTTATAAAACTTGGCAAACCATGAGAAACATGAGAAACGAAACAAAAAACATGAGAAACAAAAAGTTGGCTGGGCTAGAAGGGGGACCTGTCTAGCTTGGTTTTCCTTTTTAATGTTAAGGTCGTCCCTCTAGCTGGGTCAACTTTTCTCCATTTTTTCAGTAAGGCCAACTCGGACTTAGCCTGCAAAGGAATGGGTGCCGAAAAAATGGGGCACACAAGGGAGACACATAAGGGGAGAGGTAGCGCCTGCCTGAGAGGCCCATGAAAATTATTTTTACTTGCTTTTTGAGAGTGCGGAAAATTCCTATTGGTTAAGAGGCTCCTGAGGGGATGAGTGTTCGCGTTAGGCGAGAAAACTGTGAATCACTCCCTCTCCTCACTTATGTCTCCCTCACGTGCTCCATTCTTTTTTTGCACCCATTTCTTCCAAGTGCCTGCTACACAGGCTAACTCAGGCTAGGCAAGAGAATCAGAGTATGTATTAGTGCTGTTTTAGTTAATCAGAGTATGGGCAAGCACTGTTCGCTCGTGCATAGGGGTTACCATTTTTTTCATATAAACACACGCTAAAGTTGACTTGGCCGGGAGGGTGCCCTCTTTCCAGGGACAACTTGTCTCCATATAAAAAGGCCCTCAGACGCATTCTTTTTTAATTGCAGCATCATTGCTTCCAACCCATATTAAAGGGAAAAAGCATCAAAGATTGTTAAACTTGAGACAAGAGCGAGAAAAGTCATGTAAGAAAAGCATTTATGTCCGTGGTTTTCAAAATTCAGGCTCAGTTGAAGAGGAGTTGACTGACTATTTCAGCACATATGGAAAAGTCTCAAACATTTTTGTGGACAAAGACAAGGTAGATTTTTCCTTGCATTTTAGTGGATCAATTTAGTCAATAAATTCAGATTTACCGGTATAATATTCATTCCCACTTTTCGGATTTTAAAATGTTCATGTTCACACTTTTTTTTTGATATTGTGTGTAATTTTCTAAATGTTTTATTTTTTATTCATGGAAATATAAATATACCACTGACATTTTTTTTAGCCTTCTCCCTTTTTAGGCCCCCTTCTTTCATGACTCTCCTCTTAAGTTCAAGTTTGCAGTAAGCTCCTCTTTTAGTTAATCCTGGTGTAAGTCCCTTCCTAGTTGAGCTATTTTGAAAAAATAGCTCATATGTCAGTGGTGTGAGCGTATGTATCTTTGTGGCTTTGTAACTTTGTATTTTTGTAACTTTGTATGTTCGGATGTTTGTTGCAAGAGCCAATAAGGTTGAAGGTACTATTAGTTGATGCTTAGGAACCAATGAGATCTTAGCATCTACTTAAACATGACATTGGTAAAGATCGAACAAGGGCACTTTGAGACCGCCATCTTGATCCTTCACAATTTTTTCGTCTTTTATTACGGAAGCATTTTGTTTGGAAGCATTACATAAAATATCTTCATGATTCAAACGCTGTGAACAGTGATGCAACTGTTTAAGGGTTCATATTTAAGTGTGGATGCTGCTTCGAGGCATTTCTGACCTAATTTGGCTATCGGTACAACGCACGTCAGTGTGAGTTCTGTTTCACCTGCTACAACTGGGTAGAGTATAAAAGATCATATATTTTCAAATCTCTTCCAATGAAGCAATAATTGATATTGAGATATAGACTTTTATTCGAAAGTATGCGCCCTATAAAATGTGGTTTTAGAAGTTTAAAAGGCAGCTTATTTTTTTGAAAGCTGTATCGAGTATTGTTAATCCTGTAAACAAGCTTTAAAAATATTATTCTCTCGCTTACAAAGTTCAACCGACCTTTTTTGTTCTATTTAGTAAAGATGCGTAACTTAAGTAGAAACAGTGGCATTAGGGAATAAAATTGGAGGAAGCTAGTTGACACAATAATCATGACAGAAGTAGAAATATATTTCGGCAGTTTGATAATTTTCTTGGAAGTTAATAAATGTTAGGCTATCAACCTTGACCTTGCATGAAACATAATTTAATTGCAGATGTTGTAGTAAAGCCGAGGTGATTTCTTAAAATCGTTTAAGAAAATTTTGTAACATCTTCACATGCAAATTGTGTGCATGAGTTATTTTTATAATTCTGTTTACTGGATTACTGTGTGATAACTCGAATTCCCTCACGTACGAACGGCGAAAGGGGGCAAAGTCCGACACTTTCACGTGCCAGCTGTGTGACTGTACATCACATGCAGATTGGCTTTTCACAATAATAATAGTAACTTGGACGTATGAAGACCTGTTTCATTTAGTAACCAATGCCTTAAAAAAGGCTCTTGTCTTTTAGGAAGCAATAGCTCTTAAACATGACGAAATAAGTTGTCGGAGTTAAAGACCGTTTCACAAAATTTTGTTAATAAATGTTAGGTTATCAACCTTGACGTTGAATGAAACATAATTTAATTGCAGATGTTATAATGAAGCAGAGGTGATTTCTTAAAATCGTTTGAGAAAATTTTGTAGTGAAGAATTTGCCTTTTTTTAACGTACGAATTGTAAAAGGGCCAAAGACCAACACCTTCACGTGCAAATTGTGTGCGTGAGTTATTTTTATAATTCTGTTTACTCAGCTAGTTTACTGTGTGATAACTCGAATTCCCTCTTGTACGAACGACGAAAGGGGGCAAAGTCCAACACTTTCACGAGCCAGCTGTGTGACTGTACATCTCATTCAGATTGGCTTTTCACAATGATAAATATTAACTTGGACGTATGAAGACCTGTTTTGTTTTGTAACCAATGCCTTAAAAAAGGCTCTTGTCTTCTGAGAAGCAATAGCTTTTAAAACATGAAGAAATAAGTTGTCGGAGTTAAAGACTGTTTCACTGAGTAGAATCGCACGTGAAAACCTCGTGAATTATGATGATGCAACCATCTACCACAATGATAAAAATCCTGGTATTTCGTAACTATTCAGTATTCGATGAGTCACATTTTGGCTTAAGAAACTCCGAGGAAACCTTAGAGTTTTCCTTCTAATCAACGTTTGGTGAGTAGAAATTTATTTCACTTTAACGATTTGTTTAACTTGCACCAGATGTAACAGGGAAAGACAGAGGAAAGTGAATATATAGCTTGAGGATCGACTCAGCTGAGCGTTTCGCGTTTTCATTTTGTACCGCAATACGCAATTTCACACAAAAACCTAATCTACATTTAGGATGAAAGAGGTAGATTGATCACTCTTGGTAAGGTTACACCGAAGCATTAAAGTTACACTGAAGCATTCAAAATAGCTCATGCACGTTTAACGTGCCTATGTTCTCCTATGCAGCTGCTTTCCTCCCTTGGAGGGGATTGGTACATAATGAAACAAAACAGGTGCATTGAAGACTAGTCTCCACCTGAGGTAAATAAGTCCCCCAGGTGTTAACAATATTATTTATTTAAGGTAAATATAATCTCCTTTTTATCACCAGGGTGTCTTTGCTATAGTAGAGTTTGCTGATGAAAAAAGTGTGACCAGTGTACTTCAGCAGGAGTCACTGCCTCTCTTAAATGAAAATCGTTTAACAGTGAAAGAAAGAACAGTAAACAAAGCCAATCTTGAGTACAAGACACAAAAAATGAAGAAAAGCAAACCTGATGGCTCACAGCATCATCTGCATAGACTATCACAAAACCAAGAAATAGCAGAATTTGTGCCAGAGGAACTTGTGAATAAAATCAAGTCATCTGTTAGCACAGTAGGTTTACAATGAGGTTTAACTCCTTAACTCAAGAAGTGCCCAGAGTTAAAATCTTCCAAAACATTCCTAATTTCATTTTGTGAAATGATGAAAAAACAGGTAGTTCTATGTGAATAAACTGCTGAAGAGGTTTCATTCGAATGGGATCATACCATAGGATTTATCCACCACAAACTCAAAAGTTAGAATCAGGGCACTTTTCATTTTTCAGAAATGGCCAGCCTGACCGTTCCTGTCATCATGAGAATCTCACTTTCAATCAGAACATGTGTAGCCAGATCAGTCAAATCCTGAACAATATGCATGTGGTTGATGGGATTTTTAGTGAAAACTCTTTAAAACACCTATTTCATTTTCAAAATGATAAGTCTGGCCGGTCAGTTCCGACTTTTGGAAATTACCCTTCGTCATCCACTTTAGGAGTGAAAAAGTTAATTTATTGTTCATTGTAATCACATTCACAGTACTATGCAAATCTCCAGCTACAAAAATGATAGTCCTAAGACTTTCAGTCTGGTCATCTTGTCTGACTGATGGTGGGTAGGATTTCATTCAACAAATTATAGCTGGTGCAGCAAACCCAAAAGCTAGCAGTGCAACTAAAGCTTATAATTCCCTCTTAAGCCTCTTCTTACTGTGCCTTGGTGTTTCCTTACAGGTTCAAGAACAAGCGCACTTGTTAATGCAAAAATTGTGTCTGACTGAAGAAGATATTAAGTTGCGAAAACTGGTCTGCCAACTGTTGCAAGAAGTATTTTATGAGGTTTACCCTGAAGCATCAGTCGTGCCATTTGGCTCCACAGTCAGTGGAGTTGGCTGGGAAGGAAGTGACCTGGATGTTTGTTTACTGACACCTTCTCAACAAGATGACGCTGCTATAGACTACTCTTTGGTCATTGATGTGCTGCGTAGTTTTGCCCCAGGTTGCATAAACATTATACCTGTCTTGACTGCAAAGTGTCCACTTATTAAATTCACACATCAGCCGTCAGGCCTGTCTTGTGACCTTTCAGTTAATAACAGGTACTGTTAAGAGGAAGGGTGTTACATTTGCGTGGAAGGATCAGTTTGCAAATTATTTTAACATGTTAGTCCATGTTTTGTGACCTATCCTTTTTGTTCCCTTTCTTGCAGGCTTGGTGTGGCAAACTCGGATCTCCTCCGTTGCTACATGTCTCTTGATCCAAGGGTTCCTCAGCTGGTGTTTATAGTGAGAGCCTGGGCAAGAGCCAAAGGTCTTACCCTTGGTAAACAGTTATCAAACTATGCCTTGACCCTCATGGTGCTGTATTTCCTGCAGATGCGAACTCCGCCTGTGATCCCGTCTCTTCAACAAGGATTTGACAGTTGGGTTGAAGAGCTGTCATGTCTGCATAATACAGATGACAATAACCATCACAGCCTGGTCATTAAACAGCTTGAGTCTGATGTCATTGATGGCTGGGAATGTTCTTTTTTCAAAGACACTCACAGACTTTCCATGTCACGGAATGATACAAGTCTGAGTAAGTATGGCTGTTTAGGCAGCTTTCCCCTTATTTTGTTACAAAGTTGTTTTGATACAAGTTGTCGTCCTATGTAAGGTAATTTTGGATTTTGGGGATTTTTGCCTGTGGAATCTAGAATCCTGGGCTTTGGAATCCAGATTTCAGCTAACGGAATCAGGAATTCCACTAATGATTGGTATTCGGAATCCAAGTTCCACCGACAAGGAATCCGGAAACCAGTTCATGGAATCCATAATCCAAGACCATCTTGGATAGTTACCAGTTGTTGGAATACAAAGTTGTATCGATACAAGTTTATTCATTCAAGTTGTAAATAGTTCCACGTACTTGGCTTAAAGAACTAAGATATTCACCGAAATTGTTCTTTTGTTTACCCACAAACTATACTTGAAGTGAACAAAATTTCAAATTTAGTTTGTATCAAAACGACTGGTTTCCCCTTGGATTACCTTACATGTGACAAAAGTCGATTCAGTTGAGGTTTAATAATTTCACGTAGTTGGTTTATAATGAGGAATTTTCACGTCATAAAAGTGATCGAAAATATCCCTGCAGTTCAACCCCCTTCCTCACTCTGGTATCCCCCACTTCCTGGTGTTTCGCTTCTTAAAAAGTCATATCTATCGAATCAGAAGCACAGGTTTCATATAGTCTACTCTGCAAGCATTCCTAGTGATCACACTTAGAGGGGGGCGGGGGACGAGGGACGGGGGTCAGGGGTGGGCACCAGAAATCCTTGTTAATTAGATAGAGATTTCATGATCTGAGGAATTTTTATTTAATTCACCTACAAGTAAACTTGCTTACAGGAAATTACTTCGCGCGTGCTGATTGATTCGCTATCTAAAACAAAACGCTCAATTTATTATAGAACGAGAAATCCAGCCATTTGCGTTTGCTTCGCTAATGCAAAGCGCAGGTATTCGTTCGTGAACAATTCAAATAGTTTTTGGTTCTTTCTGTTGGCTCTTCTCGCGAAAGGGGGTGCAACAGTCTGTAGATCAAAGATAGCCTTCATTTTCAGTTTGGCGGGTTATTTAGCAGCGACTACCTCTGCGATCGCTTTTTTCGGTTTCTCGTTATTCAACAAGAGTAGTCTGCTACACAGCCGTTTTTAGTGTCGTCACGCAACGCTCCGTGACGACTCTCTCTCATTTAGAGTCACTTTATGACAAACGCAAATTTGTGCCACGTGACCAAGTTTTCCCTTTACTCGTCTACTCTTCTTTACTTCTACAAAAAATAATAAGTAGTTTCACGTTATTTTCATCCACAAGAATTGTTTTAGACTGTTTTTATCTGCTCATTTTCTAGTTTTATAAATTTTCAACTTGAGTTTGCCGTAAACGTTACTCTAAATCTCTATCATTCAGATTGGGTTTGACGCAAGATAGCCCCCATTCTAATTCCTCATGATTTATTCTTCGACATTCTAAAGTAAGCGACAGCTTCTACGAGAAGCACTCTTTTTATCGTCACTTCTAACGCTACAAAATCAGAAAAGTCTTTTCGAAATCTACCGATAATTTAATACAGGAAGTCGTAATCAAGGAAAATATCTGTCGTAATGAGACATTCTAACGTTTTGTACGTTTGAGCCAAATAACAAAGGGCGTTCGATCACTTTTTAGCAGTCGAGAAAGAGTGTAACGTTTTTGTGGAAACAGTTCTGCATGTGACTAAGCTTTTACTTGTGTGTTCTGTTATTTTCGTCTGTGGCTTTGTGAGGATTACTAAAGCACTAGAATTTCAAACTTTTTGTCAGCATTATTGGTTATTGCTTTTGTTTATTTGGTGGCTCCTAAAGGAGCCGTTTGTTTTATGAAAAGTATTTTTTGCTGGTTTTAGTTCTTTGAAGGGTAGTTTTTGTAAAGAAATATTCTGACGAGAATAGGCCCATGTGAAAAAAATTTATGTTTGCAACAATGTTATAAATCGCTGCATTTCTCGTGCCAAAAATACATCATATTTCTACAAATCGGGAGCGCAAATGTCCGTCACGGTAAACTACTTTAGCAAATTATGCGCATATTTCACTTGTCATAATATTTGTCCTTTGTTTAACTTAAATATCGCTTTTGTTATAATTGAACCAATGGAAAGGCCTCTAAGCTTCCAGCGAGGTCCTCTTTGCTGTCATATAAAGCAGAAACGAAGGTTTTCTGGCACAATTCGATAAGAGAGCACTAACATTCAGTCAATATGTCTGGTCGTGGCAAAGGAGGCAAAGGTCTAGGAAAAGGAGGCGCCAAGCGTCATCGAAAGATCCTTCGTGATAACATCCAAGGCATCACCAAGCCAGCTATCCGTCGTCTTGCTCGCCGTGGCGGTGTCAAGCGAATCTCTGGCCTCATTTACGAAGAAACCCGTGGCGTTCTTAAAGTTTTCCTCGAGAACGTTATCCGCGATGCTGTAACGTACACCGAGCACGCCAAGAGAAAGACCGTGACAGCCATGGACGTGGTGTACGCTCTCAAACGCCAGGGACGTACTCTGTACGGATTTGGTGGTTAGACTACACTACCTACACTCACATCACAAACGGCTCCTTTAGGAGCCACCAAATCCTTAAAAGTCATGACCAATAAAGTTTGCTATAGTCTTTATCTCTTACGTCCTGGTCTTTTGAAAGCTCCAGAGAGGGCATCACAGAAATTGGCTAAATTTTTGAACAAATTATTGTCTATAACTGGTCGATGATTAGGCTTTCTGGTTAAATCTTTGCACACTTTCCTTCGGCTAAATCCTCCCTGTAACGGCTACTACTGGGGAAAGGTTTGTCGTGTTACCGGTCGTTTCGATACAAGTTTATTCCGTCGAGTAGTAAATAGTTTAACGAACTTGGCTTAAATAACGAAGAATGTTCACCCAAAGTGCTTTTCTTTTTCACGGGCAAACTTTACTTAAAGAGATCGAAATTTTTATGTAATTTCACTGCTCAAGTTTGTATCGAAACGACCGGTTTGTCGGTTCTAAAGGGACACCCAAGTACTTCGCCCTTCAGGAACGATCCTTAGTGAGATTTTGAGTAGTTTTGGAATCTATACCCCTTGCATACGTGTTTTCACTATAACAAGTTTGTAAGACCTTTACGTTGATACTGTGAGCTTTTTATAAAAGTTTTTACTTACGTGATGAAATTCTTGTAAGGCCCACTTTTTCAAGGGGAAGTTAAACAATGTTGGCGACTTTGCATCGATGCTGTGAGCTTTTTATAAAAGTTTATACTTAAGTGATGGAATTCTTGTAAGGCCCACTTTTTCAAGGGAAAGTCAATCAATGTTGGCGACTGTCATGATCGATGCGGAATGTTTTTCTTTTCAATGGAAAAGTTTATGAAAGGTTTTCCGTCTAAGACTTTGGTCAAATGTGGAACTTTCTTGGAAGTTTTACCGTTCTGTGATCAATGTGCAACGAAAGTTCACTCCCTGTATTAAGGTAGCGTCCATTTGCGCACTAAAATGGTACTAAATTTGCATTTGAATAGTCCTTATCTTTTCACGAGCTAATGCTCAAACAAAATTATCTTACGGCCGGAAATGATGCGGCTACTAGTTCTCTTAATTTACACAAAGAGAGAAAAGTTACTTAAAGTTGTTTTAAAATCGTTCAGTTTTCCGTAGAATTTTTCTCCTTGGCCATCTGTCAAATGTGGAAAGGTTTCCCACTCTGTAAACAACGTGTAAGGAAGGAGCTCTTTTCCTAACGAACTCACATCAATTTGCGCGCTCAAACTTGCACTAAATTTGCATTTGAACAGTCCTTGTCTTTTCATAAGCTCGTTAACGTTGCTTTAAGGTCTGTCCAATTTCCTTAGAATCTGCATAAAATGGCTTTGCAGACGTTCAGCTATTCTTGAAGTGTCATTCGTCCATCTTAAAAGGGAAATTTTGTACGAAAATAAGTTTTCAAGAATTTGGGCGCTAGAATTTCCTTATATATACTCCTAAGCTAGTCCTTGTAAAGGAACTTTACTTTTGGGTTTAATTTCTGGAGTAAAGGTAATTGATAACTGAGTATTGGTCATGATTTTATAACATATGGTGGCTCCTAAAAGAGCCGTTTGTGTTTTGAAAGCTTTAGTTTAAGCTTTCTGCTTCTTCTCGGTCTTCTTGGGCAACAGCACAGCCTGGATGTTGGGAAGAACGCCTCCTTGGGCGATGGTGACACCAGCGAGCAGTTTGTTCAACTCCTCGTCATTTCGGACGGCTAGCTGAAGGTGACGGGGGATGATTCTTGTCTTCTTGTTGTCACGAGCAGCGTTGCCAGCCAACTCAAGGATCTCAGCGCTTAAATACTCCAGCACGGCGGCCAAGTAGACCGGGGCACCGGCGCCAACTCTCTCAGCATAGTTTCCTTTGCGAAGAAGACGGTGGATTCGACCAACAGGAAACTGAAGCCCTGCTCGGGATGATCGGCTCTTGGACTTCGTGCCCTTTGCCTTTCCTTTACCGCGACCAGACATATCGAAATTTAGTAGCAGTGTTCTGAGTAGTGTTCTAGGGAAATGAATGACTCAAATTTGGCGGTCTACGAGATTTATACCACCATCTCTTTTCGTTAGGATCGAAATGCACCAATCAAAGTCCTCCTGCGTTTTTGAATTTCAAATAACCTTTGTAAAAAAGAAAATGACATGCACAGTAGACACAGCAACTTCAACGCGTCTTTTATGAAAAGAGCAGTGTGTGCCCAGTGAGACATCCAATCAGAAAGCAAGGATTTCGATCCGTATGATAATCGATCATTTCGTTATTTTGGTATAAATACAAGATGGATCGCGTTGGCCGATCATACCCATACTACAAGCATGGCACCCAAAGTTGCAGGAAAGAAAGGCGAGAAGAGAGCCGGAAAGGCAAAGGCTGCTGGAGAGAAGAAGAAGAGGAGAGGAAAGAGAAAGGAAAGCTATGCTATCTACATCTACAAGGTGTTGAAGCAAGTTCACCCTGACACTGGTATCTCCAGCAAGGCCATGGGCATCATGAACTCGTTCGTCAACGACATCTTCGAGCGCATCGCGACCGAAGCTTCCCGCCTTGCCCACTACAACAAGAAATCAACCATCAGCTCCCGCGAGATCCAGACCGCCATCAGGCTGCTTCTGCCCGGTGAACTGGCGAAACACGCCGTCAGTGAAGGAACCAAGGCTGTGACCAAGTACACCAGCAGCAAGTAAACTCTCTGCGAGGGTTAACCGCCAAAAACAACGGCTCTTTTAGGAGCCACCAAACCTTAAAAATGCAATAACCAACAGACCTTTTTCTTGTCATTGATGAAATCCTAACCAAAAGAAGACACAAAATAGCGGTAAATATTAAAACAAACAATCGTTTTCTCACTACAGTGTCAGCAAAAGCTATGATAATAGTCACCCTATCTTCGTAAGGCTTCCAGCTGATACTGAAAAAAAAAATGGTTCACGCTTTTTGATCTAACACGGCTGAAATTCAAACGTTCATCTATTCTTTGTAGAGTAGCTACCGATGCGATGTACTGCAGGCGCTTTTGTGCTGTTATAAAAATAAAAGCGCGATGAACAAACATGAACCCGCGACACAGCATTTTTGTTCTTCATTTTTTTTTTATTGAATATTCTCTTGCTTACTTTCTAAAGTGCCACGCAGCTTATTGGCATTTTTTCCCGGTTTTTTATGTTCACACAATACCGGATTGCTTTTGCACCGCCACGAGAATGATACCGCATACAGCTTCTGTTCACAGAAAAGAATGGTGATTTTGGCGCGATTTCTGTAACGGAGCGAAGCTGCGCGGCGCGGCGCCGATCTCGAAAGTGGAGCCGCCTTTCATCGCGCCTTTTTGTTGGGACGTTTAGAAACGTTCCCCGTGCCAAGGAGCGAAACGAAGCGGCGGCATTCGTAAGCTAAGGAGCGTCGGTATAGAAGGTACGAGGTTGGGTAAAGGTTTTTTGTTCGGCGCTTTATTTTTCTTTTCTCTTCATAGTTTGTTCGACGGTAGATTTTTTCATTAGTCATGGTTGAGAGCATTCGTCAAACAGTCTAAAGCTAGGGTGCGTGAGGCTCGCACGCGAAGCACGCGAGAATTCACACTCATATACACAGCTGGTAATACATTTGCCCTCAGAAAATGAGCGTAGGGTAAACGTTTTTTTTTTCATGTGTCAATTAAATTTCTTCGTTTATATGTTTTCTTCAGGTCAGTTGTTAGAGGAATTCTTTTGCTACTTTTCAACCGAATTCAACTTTTCTGGCTCTGTAGTGAATATAAGGACTGGATGTTGCACCAGTACCGCCTCTGTGCTAGAGGAGCTGAAAGGTGCAAAATATTCAGGAAGTAATACAACAACTTCATTTGGTTTAAACGAAGACAGTGTTGGTCAAAGAGAAGACTTCATAAGAAATGATTCCCCTGCAGATGAGTGTCATCAGAAAGCTCAACCAAGTTCAAGCACTGCAAGCTCTGCTATGAAAACAAAATGCGGCAAGCGAGTAGAGTTTAAAATCTCGCCTTTGTGTGTTCAAGATCCGTTTGAGTTGACGCATAATTTGACTCAAAACGTGCCTGGTTCTTTGCTGAAACATATCGTAGAACTAATGAAGGACGCGCACAAGATTTGTAGCGAGATAAACAACGGAAAGGAAAAGAAAATCTCGTTGCTTGACTTGTTAACTGTTTGTAAGACTACCAAGAAACGAAGGAGCACAAACTGTCACTCTTTCTTTGTCTCGTTTCACGAAGCAGGCTCTCTGAAGCTTGCTACGTCCAAGAGTGTTTTAATGTTTATTGTGGAAACTTTAGAAAAAGAATTTGGCTTGAAATGTGAACGAAAGGGAAATTCAGCGAAAAGACAGCGCAGTTGTGAGCAACAGTCAGAAACGCCGTTGTCAAAGAGACAGCGGATTGACTGGCAGTGCTCGGTGATGGCACAGGATACCCAAGTGAGTAAAGAATCACAGGACACTGACTCTGTCAATAGGACGTCTGGTTGCGTTATGAATTCAACGAGCACAGATAAGCAAGAAAACGTCAAGAAAACAGAACACACTGATGATAGTGGTGAAGTTTTTTCATTAATTTGCACGGCCTTTGAAAATACGTGGACGCATTCTCGTCGAGAAAGGCGCAAGCATAAACTATCGCAGAATCAGATGAAAGAAAGAGAAAACACTGAGGGAGAAGAAATAAAAATGCCCGCTGACGATTCACAAGTGAAGTCAGGAACAGTTTCTCAAGAAATATGCGAGGCATCATCTTCGTCCACTCACTCGGCGTCAAGACAGTTTAAGGGTTCTAAAAATGTCAACAGCATTGCTTCTCCAATTCTAGTCCTTGAGCTTAGGGTTGAAGGATCGCCGCAAAATACTCCAAACGTGCCTGGTTGTACTGTTGTGATGGAACATGTTGAAAGTCAAGACTTTCAGCTTTTTGGGAACTTTTTCTCGGCTTTTAAAAGACATTTTATGGGATTATTACAGAATAAGCAAGCATGTTCTTAATGTCTCAGAGGCTATCTATGGTAGTATTAGTAGGTTGCATTGTTAAGGGCGTGGTTTTGTTGGTGCCGTTTTATACCTTTTGTAAGTGATTGGTTTCCAGTTGTTATAAAAAGCCGTGGTTTTCCGCTTTCCGTATTTGCGTCTACTTTATTATTACCGATATGTTCCATTGCAAAGACAGATGCAAATAAGATGCATTATTATAAGTACAAACGAAAATTAACGGCTCAGGAACTTTCATAAGAATTTGATCCACAGATTCAAAAGTAAGAACCAGCTTATGCAGCATAATTAACAGTACCACAGGAAAGTACTTCTCAGTAGCTTTCATTTGATAAAAAATGTCAAAATGTTAAAAGCAAGTTTGCAAGTTATTCAAATAAAAGAGAAAGAGGAAATGTAGTCACAGAACAATTTTATTAATGATCTTTAAATTACATTTACAATTTTTAAAATGTACTTACACTGAACTTGATATAATAATATTTTGAAACAATTTATAGTTAATACTTCAAAACATTTGTGGAACAAACATTCCTACAAATAAACATTTTCTTGAATCTAATGTTGTATGAATTGTACAAAGATGTACCTTCCTTGAAAATATTCAGAGCATTTCCTGTCTTGAATGCTCTTTAAAAATTCTAGAAAAATGTCTAGCATAACAAACAATAGAATTTTGAATTTTGTTAACATAAACTACCTATGTGTTACAGAGCATTTTTTTTTAAATCTGCATGTTCAACATGCCTTATTTATTTTCATGATACAGTGGAATCCCAATTTCTCAAACCTGGGGACAATTGAATAAACATTTTACGAGTGTAATTTTCAAGTGTAGCTACTATTTTAGAACCTGAAAACAATAGCCACACTTGCAATTTGGAAATGAGTTCTATTGTTCAAAGGGCGATCAAATAAATTGATTAATTACCATGACATTAACTCATACATTCTGTTTACAGTTCACCCAGAAACTACAGTCTGAAAGTAGGAAAAGTTAACAGGAAAAGTGTTATGTTTGGCTGGTTAAAAGAAAAAAGTGATGCTTGAAAATGAGCAGAAAACACAAAAATAGAGGAGTAGAAAAATTGGGATTGCACTATTACTACAAATAGTTTAACTGCTGATAGTAAAATACGACAGTGTAAAACCTCCAAAGCATTGCCTAGGATTTCTAAATTTAAATAAATTTTTCCAATCAAACAAAGACGTGAGAGAAAAATGGGCTCCTATATGGGAGTCAGAATAAAGGGGGCCTTTAAAGAATGGACTGGGACAGAAAAAAAGTTTTACGCGACCTGTTCTTACTTGATGGTTTCTCAGTTTGTCTCATCCTCCTTGATAACGTATTTTCCATACTCCCCAAAACATGGAGCCCACAGTTTAGAGAGAACGCTTTTACCCTATATCACTGATGGATAAAATGTGATCACCCATGGGTATTCATAAGATAAAATTCAGGAAGTGATTGGTTATCATCAAACTACAATACTCTATCTTAGTAGAATAAATATAATAATGTAATAATGTGGTACTTGTCCCTTTCACTCCCAAGACTATCACCAAAAATATTGTTAGTTATACTATTGGAAAATGCTAAAAATCATAAGGCATTAAACGTACTACCAGAGGGGATAAGTTTTGATGGTGACATCTTAATCCTTTCACTGCCAGAGTGAATATGGAGTCTTGTAAGGTGTTTTTAAATTTTGACTCTGTGGACGAAATCCTATGAAGTGACCATTCAAATGAAACCTCTCTACCTGTAATTTCACATGGTGCTATTTGTCTTTCAAAATTTTACAAAATGAAATTTATGAATTTTTGGTGAATTTTGCCTTTGGCCATACTTGGCAGTGAAAGGTGTTAATTAGGATTTTATACTCAGAAATCAAATGCTGCAAACACAGTAGATGTCTTTTTCATTGACTCTGGGTGTGAAATGGCCAAGGCCTGGGCCAAATGAGCATGAATGGAGTGAGATTGGATCTACTGTGTGCCCTAATCAGAACAGTGTGGTGATTGGAGCCAATAAGAGACCTTACGATACATTGTTAAGACATACAGGTAGGCAATCATTCTTGCCATGAAGGTATATAAAAAGAGACCACAATTTCTCAGATGTAGTAATGGTGCCACTGTTCTTCACTGTAGCAGAGCCATGTTTCCTCAGGATATGTGGTGGTCTAACCATATTTACGGCTAGCTATGGGTACAGGAAAATAAATCATACCCTACACTCGGAAGCAGTGTACCTGAAAGTCTCTATTACCTCCAATATTATGGGTATTTTAAAAGCAGACAGAGCGATTTTCATGTGACCTTGAAATGAAAATGCGCGAACATAACAGAAACAACAAACGAATGGAAATAGAGCGATTTGATTGGTTTATCAAACGGATTTAAACGCACATGGCTTTTGGTTGGTCAAGCAAATGCTCGGGTGAAAAAACTTCATGCCCGAGAACTTTCTAGAAATCAACCGATACTTTGCTTTGATGTCATACTGCAACACGATTGGCCAATCGAACAATGCTTTCTAAATATTTGGGCTTTCTTTGGCGGGAAAATGAAGAGGCCATGTTTTGATCTTTTCCTCCTCTGGCTGATAAAACAAATAACAAACACTTACCGAAACCATTTTTCAAGGTCATATGAAAATTGCTCTAACAATACCTACTGGATAGATTTATAAAAACTTAGAAAATAAGCACGTTCCTATTTGGCCTCAAATTCACCATAGCATTGTCTTTATCACTCTCTCAATCTCTCTCACATAGCCCAACTTAAATAATGATGGAATGATAAATTATGTGATAAATATAAGCTCTTCTGTGGACAACTCTGGTATTGGAATCAGAGAAAACTTGTCACCTTTTCCAATACAGCGAGATGTCTTAAGGCAGAATAACAACAATTCACTTCAAAGAAATTAAGGCTTCCTTATGTAACTCTGATTTCTAAAATCTGAAGATTAGCTGGCTTCTCAGCACAGCTGGCTAGCTGAGACGTTTTTAAATCCAAACTCAAATATATTATTCTCTGAACGAGTGAGTTGTTCACACAATCTCCCTTGAACAGGGAAAAAAAATAAATCTTTAAGAATATACTTTACCTATTCCTTCCATACGAACTTTTTGATTTAAACTTTACAAAATGAAGTAAAGTATTTGAACCTTTCAAAGGTTAAATTCCTGCTGCAGCATGACAACTGAAGGGGACAGCATGTAGAATGCTCCTTCTTCAGAGTTATGCAAAACTACATCTAGTTTCCACAAAAATAATGAGCAAAAATATTTTTGCAAAATGTTCCCCTTTTTGGAATTACTGACAGTGCAAAAGGGAACTTTTAGTTACCAATTTTATTGGCTGTATGTAAGCAGGGCAACACACACACACACAACACACACCTAGTTATGACTGAACAACAAAAGTCATAAATGAAACATTTTAACAGCTTGTTGCTGCAACTTGCTCAGAGTGAGTAAGTGGTTCACAGCTGAAGTGAAACCAACTGTATTTGGCAAAAATAAATAAACTAACAATCACTCTAGTATATCAATCTTCCCTTATTATAACTAATCATTTTCTAGCTTAAAATTACTGAGGATAATTCAGGTAGTTCAAATAGATCAATTTTGATATATTAAAAAATACATACTTGGCTTCAGGGTTTGGGGTTCATCCCTGATCATCAAGCTGATTTCTGGTGTTTTATTCCCTGAAGTTTTGAGGCCAAGTATGAAACTTAATAAATTGAAATTATTGGTGTCACTGATTATGGCCTGGTTCAGGTACTGCCCACTCAAGTCCCAACCCTAGGAAATAATTTGGGTGGAGCGGAAGAACAATCATTCTAATGTACTATCATGTGATGGAAAGTTCAGCAGTTCTTGCGGCAATTCAACAAAGGAGATGGATCAAACTTAATTTCCGACAATGTTAACCACCTCTTCTCATAGTGAGTCTGTCTGATAGGTTTTCAGTGATATGTTCTTCCATTTGACCCAGGGTGCAAAGAAAGTCAGTTCTACAGCATGCCATTCAGGCAAGCGGTAGCTAGCTTGTACTAACCCACAAGTCATTCAACTAGCCCAAAACCCTTTTTGATTACAATCCTTCTGTAATTTGAATTTCCCCAAAAAACAGCACTTGCCCGTCAGGCAAGTTAAGGACAAAAATCACTAGCCCAATAACAAAACCCACTAGCCCTGTGCTATCGGACACGACTTTCTATGCACACTGGTTTGACCCAAGTAAGCCATTTGAATTATTGGTAGTTGCTCATAAGTCAATCATAAATAAAATAATCAGATGAAGCTCACAGAACTTTATGAAAATTAACAAGTTCAGCACAAGAGTGGTGTAGTATTTGAAGTGGGTCTAACACCCTCATATCTTGACGCACTTGATATTGCAAAATTCAGGCACTAATTTGGACTTTTGGTAAAATGTCACCATGGATATACAAGTAATGTTGATAGTGGTTATGGAAGTTATGCGTCTAAGTATGATGAACCCGTGGTAGTACAGAAACCCCGACCCCGCCTTGATGCATACCCATTGAAGCAACAGGAGTCCACTTGTTGGAAAGCACATCAAAACATTCCACGGTGTTGAGGTTTGATAGGCCGTCATATCCACCAATGGCATACAACCTTCCTCCAAGTGTTACCACAGCTACTCTGCTACGTCTGGTATTCATTGGGGTTGTGAAAGTCCACTGCCCAGTCTCTGGATCAAAGCACTCTACAGTGTTAAGAAAAGTACTGCCATCATAGCCTCCACATACATATATCCGCCCATTAAGGGTGGCCACACCCACCCTGCATCTGCGCACGCCCATTGGAGGACTGGAGGACCATGAGTCTGTTTTTGGGTCATAAACTTCCACTGTGTTGAATATGGATAGACCATTATGACCGCCGATTGCATAGATCTTTCCATTCAGCTCGGTGACTCCTGCAGCACTGCGAAGTGTTCCCATTGGTGTGACAAAACTCCACATGTTACTTTCTGGTGAGTAACGTTCAACTGTGCTGAGCGAGATGTGACCATCATATCCACCCACGACATATACTCTGCCATTCAGAACAACTGCACCCAGGGCACTACGGCGAGTGTTCATTGGAGTGATGGCTTTCCATGACTTTAGCTGAGGATCATAACATTCTACAGTGCTTAACCTCTTATGCCCATCAAACCCACCCAGGGCATAAAGTTTGTTATCCAGGACAGCTACACCGACCCGGGTGCGCAGAGTGCTCATGGCTACACCAGGGAGCCACTGACCTGTCAAGGTATCATATGCTTCTACTGTGCTAAGAGCTTCACCTGACGATGTCAGACCTCCAATGGCATAGATCAAGCCTGCAGCTTCACTACATCTTCTTGGTTTGGTGCGGACCGACTGTAACTTAGATCTTCGCTCTGGCATCAGCAGGTAGTCTTTCGCTTCGTCCACTAGATCGCGACATGCTAAATTATTCTTGATTAGCTCGTTGCTTGAAACCTTGTCGCATAGATACTGCGGACTTATTAACGGCAGACGAACGTTCTTTAACAGTTCTGGTAGAAAATCCTTTCTTTCATCTACCTCTCTACACACCCAAGCTGAAATAGCTTCAAAAACCTCCTCCTCGGTGCGGACATTTAATTCTTCCCGCGAAATCATCTCCACGACGTCTTCGGGGGAAAGAGTTAAAAACTCTTCACTTCTTGCCACCTCGGAGAAGTTCTTCACGGCAAAAACATCGGCTGCTTCTACAAGATCCACGCAAGAATACGTGTCCGCAAAAGACCGGATGCCAAGACAATTTGTCGGATGAAGAACACGATGAAGAAACTGCACGCAAGCTTGCTTCACGCTCGCCAACTGAAGTAGACTGGACGCCGACAACAGGTTCTGTACATTGCCTGCATTTATCTCTATCCTTCCAGTGTAGCAGAAATTCACGAGATCTTCTAAGGCTGAAAATTCGACATCGAACAAAGTGACCTCATCCTGCCGGCTCTCCTTCATATCTCCAGTAAACATAGCATTGAAATAACTACTCGCAGCAGCGAGAACAACGCGATGGGATTGTAAATTGCATTCGCCAACACGTAGATAAATGTCGCATAGCTTGCCCTCTTTTCTGAGTTTGTGGAGCCCCGAGAAAACTTGTGTAGAAAACTCGGGCACGCAGAAAAGCAGACTTTCCTCTGACGCCATGTTGCTAAATGAGTCGCTTTGGCTGAGATGAGCAATTATCACGTGATCTTGACAGGTGTTGTTATGACAAACTGACGCGTTAGAGCGATTACCGATGTCAATCAAACACTTACTTGACATGTTGATTGACAGGTATCAATAACAGTACCGTATTGCTAAACACTATCAGCACACCTATTCAATATTGCCTGCGAATTTTTAATTTCACCCAAGCGTTTTCTAAATTAAACAGGATCTTTCTAAAATTTCTTTTCATCAAATATATTTCATTAGCAGTATTTCTTTACATAAAGATGCTGTTTTTGGCAGATTTTATTTTGCCTCTCCCCTAAGTTTCTAACTAAATATTGAAAAACAAACATCCAGTTCAAAAGATATTGCGATAATTTTCAATATGATTATAGTCTCTGTGAAAAAAATATATATTATTTTTATATGAGGCAATACTTTTTCAGCAAACCAAATTCAATAATTTCAAACTACAAGATGAAAAATTCTGATCATAATAATTATTTTATTTTGAAGCTACAAAGTGTCTCTCACATTTGTCCAATGTATATTTCTGAGCCTGAAAATTTGCATTAAAGGTGAAGGAATTTAGGAAGATATTTCACCAAATGTTAAAATGATAGCTTATGTTGTTCTAGATCACTCATTTAATCACTCATCAGCACTTTTCTTTAAATCCTGCAGCCAGCTTTTAAGTTGTCTTCCTTGAGTTGCATACTCCCAATTGAGAGCGTATGAAACAAGAGAATCATCATAGAGACAAGAACACCCAAACTGCACATTCACACTACCATATTACTGATATTTTTATTTACATGTGGATCAAAACAATTGGAAGTTGTATTCCAATGTCCTTTATTGATTCTTGGTGTCATAGAATCCACCTTTGTCCCCAAATATCTCACCAAAGGAAAAAACACCTGTCATCCCCCCAAAAAAACAAAACAGATAAATAAAAAACTCTCTAGGATTTGCTCAAAGTTTGAATGACTATCTAGCATTGGAAGTAATGGTTTTAGACTTGCTAAGTTGACCTGGCGAGCTTGACGAGCAGAGCAAGCTTTTTTAGGCCGCAAAATGGGTTCTGAGAGTGCTTTGTCACCACTGCCATGGTAACCACATGCATGTTACTTTTGAAAGAACCTCCACAATAAACACACTTTTTTTTGTCAATACAACCTCAAAATATCAACTCCCAATATTGCTTTTCATAAAGACATACCATAGCATACCTGTTCTTCTCTGTTTGCAAATAAAAGCTACAAGTACTTATGAAACAATGGTTTTCTTAAGAAAATGGTAAGGAAACATTTTTATCCTTGTTTGAACTTTAAATGTGGGTTTTGTTTAGCAGAAGAAGGGGAACTGGGGGGGGGGGGGGGGGGTTGTGGGGGTCCAATTGTAGAGGGAATGATCAATAAAGGCAAAGTTCACCCTGAGGAAAATAAGCTGGAATCATAATTAATCCAACACAATTCAAATTTATCAATGCTTTATTTTTACCACAGATTCATGGCTTGCTTTCTTCACGGATTTTAAAACAATTAGCCTGCGTCGCAGCAGACACACTAAACCGTGTTTTTATCAATACTACACGCAACACATGGGCCAGCTGCAACACTGGCTAAAAACAACAGGATATTTTTCAAATTATTTTCCTATTCCAGTGAACAAGGCTGTCAACAACAGACAGCTAAGCAGGCTCACTAACAGCCCATCAGGATTTTTCGAGTCCTGCACTTCACCTTTTAAAATGCCCCTATTTTTTACAAGAAACAATGTCTCTGATACTCATGCCAGTGCTTATGAGATCATCACCAGTATTTAAGTAGTTGCGTTCCTTTCCTTCCTGTTTTGATTGAACCAAAAACTTGCAGTATTCATAAATTCCTCATACTCCTTAAAAGTCATTTTCGTTCTTGTAGTGCATGACCTTCTACCTCTCCTCTTCCAGCTTTGTAACAAGTTAACTTTTTAAAGCCTTGTAACCACTATTTGTCAGAATTATTTGTGTCAGCAGCTGAGCTGTCGATTGATTTTGGGATCACTTTAGCACTTTTTGACTTCCTTTTCCTCCCCTGCAGGAACTTTGTTTTTCGCTCTTCTAGCTTTTTCTTCCTTGTTTGTCCTTTGCCCCCTCCCCCACAAGTTATCTCAACATTTATTTTTCGTCCATCTAGTGTGCTGTGGTGTAGGTTTAGAGCTTTCTGTGAAGAAGGGAATAAGCAAAATTACTCAGGATTAGCATATATAATACTCCAGAGTTATAATCATAGAAAGGTGATTTATGTCCTGCTACCTAGGTATCAGTATATTATTTGAATAAAATGAATATAGTGTGTTTAATGTTATCAGCAATATTAATGATGACTTAAAATTAACATTATTTCTTAAATGGTAAAAGAGCAATAGGCAGGGGTCCTATTTTAGCTAGGATGCCTGGTGTGAGACTCAACCTTTGGTAAGTACATATTATATAAAAATAGATAATAAATAGTGTTAAAACAACTCTACTATCATACATTCATGCCTTGAAAAAGTATACACATATTTTAGACAGCATTAGAAAATAATTAGCTGTTAAAGAGCTGAGGGAATTAGGGGAGGGAGGAGCCTTTCTGCCTTATTCCTGGGTTTGAACCTTTCACAGCTTTATGTTCACTTGGAGGACAGAGCAAACGACTTGCAAACAAAAATTTGCGACTTAATTGACCACTCAGGTCGATATCCAGAGTTTAATAGCATCAACTGATACAACTCTCCTTGACTCTGAAGATGACTACAGCACAGGTTGTCCAAACATCAGTCGCTGTCAACAACAACAATCCTATTCAGGACAACATTCACCCGAACAATCATACTCAACCTACTTATAAATATTATATCGAACAGTCTGTGCTTGGTAGAGCTGGTAGGAAAGAGCCTCTGGTGCAGTGACCAGAAGAGTTGTTTTTACCTCAAGAAAGGCTCCTTTCACTTACCCAATAACTTTCCTTGTTGTTAAACTCAATGAATCCACATCCTTTTGATTCTCCTGTCTTCTTTGTCATCAGTCTAAAATCCTTTATGCTACCTAGTCAGGAAAAATAGAGACATGCTGCCTAGTGAGGATGTTTACTTAAAGTATAGTAGATCTAGGTTATGCACAAGGATTTTTCTTGAGAAGTTTTCCTGGGAATATTTTTTGTATTGGTAGGATGCAAAAAATCATGATGTTGTAATCACTAAATAATGTGTAAAGTTATAAGAAAAACAAACAAGCAAGTTTTGTATTGTACCTTTACCAGTGCACCTAAAATGCCACTTGACATCTTCTTCTTTGACTGTGTATGGCATGTTACCTGTGAAACAGCATGTCATGTTCCTCATTATTAATATTAACTGTGGCAAATTTCACAGTTTAGATGTGAATAGTATTACCCTTGCAGATTGAAAACTTCACTCTCATACCAAGAACTCAGGGTTGAGGACCAATCTCTAAAACCTGGACACAAAAATGAGCTATTCCAGCCAAAAAAATATACTTTTAAATGTACTTAAAAATAGAATCAAACCACTGAAAGAAAATGAAGAGTCGATATGAATGATTGTACTTTCCCTGAATTTTCTGATTTTGGAAGAAAAAACACTGAGATTTCAAATAGAGATCTTAAATCCATCAGGGGTGTAATTTATTGTTCATTCCTTGAAAACTTTGGAACTGATCATTGAAGCATCTCAGAAATCTTTACCTTTGATATGATTGTGTCCTTTACAAAAATCCTGGCACTTTTAGGATAAAAATCTCAAGTCTTAACAAAAAAAACATTGACAAACATGTTTTTTTATATGTGAACGTGTAGTTTCAGAAAATATCCATAGACTTCCATGAAGGGTCATAGGAAAGACCAAAATAAAAGGAAAGACCCTAAACTGGAATATCCATAAGTGGGGAGGGGTTCAAGCCCCCGACCCCCTCCCTGTGTGTACTTAGGACGTACACACCTAGCTAAATCACAGAAGTCTTACCAATAAAAAGAATATATCTTTTGTCTTGTTTTCCCTCATTCTCGGTTTTGCTGTTGCTGTCATCTTGAGCAGAAGCTCCTTCCTCTGGAATTGCTTTCTCTTGAACATCTTTTTTCACCTTTTTCTTATACCCTGAAAAATATGGAGAATGTAAGAAATAAACTACCAACTAGCAGCCTTTAGGGGTTACTACATTCAAGGGGGTCATCACTTTCAGGTGATAAGCTCTGGAGCTTTTCTCTCAGTTCATTCTCTTGTCTTTTGAGCAATAACAAAGAAAATGGAAAAGAGTCAATTCTAGGGTCAGGCTTCCTTCTGGAAGTAATGTTACTTTCAAAGGATGTTTGCCTTTTGCCATTTATTAGCTTATACCACTTTTTAACTTTCCCTTTGAGTTTGTTATTCACTGCTTTCATGCTGCCTCCAGAGACTCTTGTGTCCTTGGTGCACAAAATTACAAATTTGAGGAAGAGGGGCTCAAAGGGGTTATTGTGTGATATGGGATTAACTGCTTTTAATTTTCATGAAAAGTGAAAATAATAAATTTAAATCCCTGAATAACTGTCCTTTTTCTTCGCAAATGTTTGTAAAACATGAACATGGAATTGTAATCACCGTGATGCATTATTTCTATACCTGCCAACTCTCACGCCTGCGGGCTGAAAACTTCGATATCACGTCGGCTCACGCTTGGGGGCCAATTTCTCACGCCTGATTGAAAAATGTGAGTTGTTGCCGTCTTGCTTGACACAATTTCCAAAAATATGTTAACTCAGACCCATGTAAGGAACGAAAACCATGTGTAAAATGAATAAATGACAATACCTTCCTCGCGATCTCTGATTTTGTGGATAAGTGTTTTCTCAATAACTTCACCTTCGGCAGTCTTCGGACTTCTACGGAAAACTTCGGACGTCCTCGGCAGACTTCGGACTTCTTCGGAAGACTTCGGACTTCTTTGGGAATCTTCGGAAATGATCGTGTTGTCTTCAAAAATCCCAGCAAACCCAGGATAAAAATCTCACCCTTATATCTCAGAAAAAGTTGGCAGGTATATATTTCTACTTTTAAATGTTTGAGGAATGTGCATAGGTCCCACCCCCTGCCCCTTACTCCCCTTGAAAAAGTCTTGGAGTTCCCACCTGAGCTTGGTTAGAACATCAAATGGATAACATTAGACCAACAGCCTTATTGAAGTCATTCTTTTAAAACTTTTATATGCCCTAATAGTAATCAGCATCAAATTTCTCATTGCTCTCTAAATGTTTTATATAACTAATTGGTGATGAGAAACAGGACATGATCACACAAGATGAATTTATTTTGTTTCTTCAATGTAACTTCTTCCCACTATTTTTATTGCAAATGTTTATTTGGCTTTTTAAGGATTAATAAAATACAATTTTAAGTTACCTATATGAGATTTCTTTCTTATTTTCTGATTCTCAGGCTTGTGATTCTGCCACCACCTAAAAGTAAATAAGCTTACCATCATGACATTGTACCCGTGCCACCTTCTCTATATTAAAATACTTGTACAGATATAAAAAAAATATAGAAAATAAGAATTACCTCGACAAGATCAACAGGAAGTACATCAGAATAATCACTTCATTCTGCTCATTACTTTTTAATATCATTAGAATAGAAGGGATTTCATAATCTTGAATAGACTGACTTGTTGGAATTAACATAACGGTATTATTTCTAACATGAAAATCACCTGTAATCCTAAGTTAAGCTTTTCACTATTTAGAAGAAAGATCACGGTTGATGTGTGTATTATACACCAGTGCACAGACCTATTTTTGGCAGCAGATAAGAGCCTACAGGCTGAGGTTTTACAGGGAATATTATAATACTAACACTCACTCGATTCTTTTTCGTTTCCTCGGTGTCATAGACTGCAGATCTTCCATCTTGAATGTAAGGAAGTGAAATTTGTGTTAAATTCTCATATATAATGTCTGATCTAGACAATAACAATTATTTTAACACTGTTAGATTTTGTGCGCGTGGTGTCCGCCATGTTGGACGGGAGAATCTGGATTCTACTGCATTTACAATCCCAGCAACCTTTGCAGGATAGAATACAATATGGCGGGTGGTTGACATCAAAACAGTCAAGAGGAAAAAGATCATATTTTTGCCATGGATCGTGAATTTGACGTTTTAGGACAATACCGCACCATTACTTCCAAGTTGAAAAGGCGTTTCCTCAAAAAGCCTAACGTTTCTGAATCAAGTAGTCAATTTGGTGCTCTTGCCAAGGAGCTGAAAAGACAAGACTGTCCACAATATGCAGGTTTCTGCAGTCTGGCCAAAGCAAGGTGTGAAAATACGCTCTCAAACGCGACCGGGGAAGTCGAAGCACTTACCGAAGCGGCAAGATTGTTTTTAGAAGCGGAGAAGAACTGCGTAGAACTTAAATGCCCGGCGTTCGAGGAACACTTGACTGAAGCAATACATTTGTATAATCAAGCCATTAAGATCCACTGTGCCCAAGGGAACTCAGCTTTAGGGGCTTGTTTGTGTCTGGAGATAGGAGACGCCTTGAGATACATGAACCGGCCCCACGAAGCTATGGTCCACTATCAGCATGCAGCGGAGTTACAGCATCAGAATCCTATAGATGCTCTGCAGTCTATGACATTAGTGGCATCATGCAAAATTGATACAGGTAGATAATTTAACCTGAGGCATGTTAAACAATCCACCCTATCAATGGGTAATGGAACAGTTTCACTTACTCAAAAGTGGTTCTTAAATGTTGCTTTGATCAATGTTGTGCATGGTTCAATTCTATTTGCTCCAGACCAATACCCCACCCCCCACCCCCCATCCCCACCACCATTACCATCACAACCAAAGGATACGTCATTTTTCTTACTTGGCAGTCTATTCCCTCCCCACCCCCATAAATGCAGAAAGAAAGAATTCCCTCCCCCCTGGGCTCCTCATCAACCACACATTCTTTGTTTTGATAACAATAATAATTGATTTCCATATAGCAAATCAAGATGTTTTGTAATAAATTGATGACAGCATTTTAAGTGAAATTGTCTCAGGTTTGTATTTCATAAAATAAAGGACTGGGATCTCTTTTTTTAAATAGGCCATACATCCATTTTCATGAAGATATTATATTTCCTTCCTCTCTACTTGTATGGAGGGCAGAAATATGGCTCCCCTAAAAACATTGGTGTTTTTGGGTAGGTTTCCCAGGAGTGGGCATTAGAAAAAGGGCAAGTAGGCTCACTCAGTTGTTTCAAAATTTCTGGGATTCTGTGGCTTATGCAACCATTTCCCCCCCTATTCAAATTCTTCCCCATTGGCTTCTTTAGTTGAGACGCAACTGGAATAGACTAAGGTTATTTGTGTTTCAGGTGATTTTGACGGTGCTCTGTCTGTGCTAACTGAGATGGCTTATTTTGCTGAGGAACGTGGATCTGTGAGCCAGCCCCATGGCAAGTTACAAGGTCCATATCAAGAAATCTTAGCACATTGTGAAATTGGACGTGTCCTTCTTCTTATGTTACTGCAGCCCACACCTCAGCGTATTCGTCCTCAACATGCTCAGATACTTGAGAAATACTCTGAAGGCAATGTCACTGGGCACCCTGTAGAATTTATGAACAAAGATTTGTTTCTGTTGCTTCAGTCTGTGGTGATGGTTTGTCAGGAAGGAGATGCATGTGCTCTGCAGGATCTTGAAAAAGATCTATGGACTTATCTCAACCCTGAGCAACAGCATCTTCTCCATTTGATTACCCTAAAAATGTCAAACAAGGAACACTAAGGCAACTTGTAGACTAGCTTGCATAGTGTATGCTTGGAAGTAATAAGCGAAACAGAACGGGATGTGTGACAGAGTCATGTGAGGGGAGAGGGAACACCTGCAAACAAAATAATATTTTGCCCAACATTTTCTCTGATCTAACCTGATAAATACTATCAAACAGGAATTATAAAATACGTTTATTAGTTATCAAAGTTTTTCAGAACCAATAAAATAGTCATTTTCAAGTAGAGTAGAATAATATTATTGGCAGTGAGTGCCTCCCACAACTTGGATTTGGAAAAGAGCATAATAAATAGCCTGGAAGCAAGCTCTCCGTTTGGGGGAATCGCAAAAGGAGCAGTGCACGAAAGGAGACATGAGTTCCCATGGCTTTGTTGCTCACTCACACATTGTCTTGTCGCTTCACTTTGGGCTACCTTATTACAGGTAGTTATGTGGGCCATATTGGTGTGTAATAAGTATTTCTTACATTAGCACTTTCTTTTGATCCAATAAACTAACATAACCATAGCTCAGGTGTTTGAAAAACTCTCATGCAAGGATTTAGCTAAGGAAAAGCTAAGCAGGCTTGGTTTTTAGTCAAGCTGGCTTTTTTACTCAACTGCTCAGCGTTCTCCCTCAGTTTTAGCTCAGCAGGTAAGGGACCATTCATGGACAGTAAGGCGAAAAATATGCACCAGAGGCGCATTTTCCTAGGGAGGGGGGGAAAGGGGGTAGTGGAGTGAGGACATGGGCCGCCCTCACTGGGAAATTTAGGAGCTAAGCTCTCTGAAATGTCATTCCCTCATTTTAAGACCTACTGTAAAATTCCAAAAATTAGCCCCTCCAAAAAATAAGCTCCCCAAACTCCTAACACAAAAACACCTCTGTTATATTGCCCCTCCGAATATAAGCCCCCGGGGGCTTTTACTCGGAAATTGTCCTCAAATACAAAACACAAACAAACAAAGAAAAAACGGTACAGTACCACTTAAATTTTTTATTTGCCAAAGAATTATTGTGTACCAAAGTGATTACAGCCAAAAAGTGTTACCGTTTATTGCTGTTTGCATAGTTCACTCTTCATTCTTTACTTGGGTTTCTTTTTGTTAAGATTCATTTTTTTGTGTGAACAGTATTCCGTACTTTATCAATGATGTTACTTTACCTTAGAACCGAGTATTGTGTTTTAATAAATCAATTTGCGGTTGTGTTTTAAGTTTGCATGGCTGAGTGTTAATAAGATCCATGTCCTCACAGCGAGTTCTGTCAGTAAAAACTTTGTGCAAATTACTGACATAAATTTCGTTCCAGCTGTAAGCTAGCCCAATCAATTTTGAGATGCAAATTTCCCTCTGTGTACAAGCCCCTTTGAATATAAGCTCCTCCAAAAATAAGTCCCTCAAAAAGGGTCTTTGAAAAATATAAGCCCTGGGACTTATTTTCAGAATTTTACAGTATGTTAGGCAAATCTGCCATTGTTATCTTTACACAGCAATTCAAAACATTTGATTTCAAAAATTTTACTCCGTCTTAATGTTCTCTTTCCAAAATGTGTGACCCATAAAAAGAAAAGCTGTGTATACTTTATTACTTTTCCATATATTCATTCTGGTATTTCCTAGTGAGAATTGGATCGGATCACAACTTGCTATTTTTTTTAAACTACTTATTGTATTTTAGTGGTTGCAGTTGATAAGAAGTGTTGCTTCAGGCGGTACCTGTACATTTTACCAGTTACCGCCTGATAAGGAGAGCACTCACTGTTTCTTCAAATTACCCCCTGTCTTTGTTTTCAAAATTTGAACCTGTGGTAAGCTCTGCAGTGCCGGCCCCTAGCGACATCCCTGCTCCCATTCCCTGGAAACCTTAAAAAACATATGTACATCATACCATTCTTTTAAGAAAAGCCATAAATGGCAAGTTTATTTCAGACAAACAAATAACATTGCAGTTTTTAATATGAGACAATTAACAAGTAAAACACATTACACATGAAGCACAACAATGAAGCAAAACACTGTATGCATGGCCACCAGGAGTAAAGTCAGAAATATCACCACAAGCTGTAGAGCTGGGCTGCTGGAGACTTCCTTGATGGGCTCTATTGGATTTTTTCTATACAATGAACTATTTTTTTTCTTTTTATTTCTCAAGGTCAGGTAAATCTGCAAAAGGTGGAAATTCAAAATATACTTGATTAGCTTTGACTGAAAAAAGCTTCAAATTATTAAAGTTTAGCCCGCAAACGTAGCCAATATTTCAAGATGCCACCACTGGCTTCCCTGTGAAATGATGTCTGAGGAACAAGTGCACAAATTCCATACTGATGAGGTGTCACTACCCAGAAAATTTGCTTCAACCAATCAGAAGCACCACACAGATCTGGGTAGTGATGCATCATCAGTATAGAATTTCTGCAGTTGTCATTTCATGGGGAAACCAGTGGTATGTAAAGTTTATAAAGGAAAGAAGACAGAATTTTACCATCATCATCGCTGTCATCTGATTCACCAGCATCTCCTGGGTCAAAACCCTGCAAAAAAGTAATGAACAAGTTAGTTTTACAATGGTTTGAACTTAAGAGTCACAGCATGAGTAGACTGAATAACTCACACAAAAATTGTCTAAAAATGCCCTTCTAGCCATCAGCTGTCACCATCTGGCATCACCATCAACCTCTTTGTTATCACCCCTGCCAACATCAATGTCGTTATCACCATCATCACCATCACCATCATCAACATCGTTGTTATTGCCCCTGCCAACATCAGTGTCATCATCACCTTCATCATCATCAACATCGTTGTTATCACCCCTGCCAACATCAATGTCATTACCACCATCATCATCATCACTACCATCATCAACATCGTTGTTATCACCCCTGCCAACATCAATGTCATTATTACCATCACCATCATCATCACCATCATCAACATCGTTGTTATCGCCCCTGCCAACATCAATGTCATTATCACCATCATCATCATCATCATCATCATCATACGCTTGAATAGTGGTAATACTTTTTTTTGTACCTTCTTCTTAAGTGTTGGTACGTAAGTACACTTGTATGGTGGTAGTACTTGGCACCTTGTTCGTACATTGGTACGTAAGTACGCTCTTATGGTGCATTAAGTATTCTTATGGTTATACATCTACAAAGTTCGACAATGCGTTTCTATTACGTTAGTTGAGTTTCTTTCATTTACGTGCGTCTATAGTATATAAGTGTTTTATAGATAGCACGTTAAAAAGTTTGTAAGACATCACGAGTGACCTAGAATCCTAGCACGTTGATCCCTGTACTAATGAAGAAATACAGAAAAGCAAACCTAAAACAGGCAACATACGTACTGCTTAGTGGTAGATAATGTCAAAATTATCTGCTTTACAGCATCTCCTTTAATCTAACTCACCTGTCCACCAGCTGCACCCATTTGATTCATCATCTTTAAAAGTAAAAGCAATAATATTTTAACAAATTTTTAATAATGAAACTCTTTAAGCCCCAATATCCAGGAATAAATCCTCCACACTACTTCTATTATAGTGGGGTAATTTAATAAAGAACAATTACCAAAAATTCAATACTGCACGTAGAAAACATTTTTATTCATTTCATACTGTAAACTATTAGTGTAAAGTGCTGACAATCAAGGCATCAAATTCAAAAACACTTTAAATTAAAGCAAGCTCGCCTTCTACTCAAATCTGTCATGGCTGCTGTGAGGGACTGGACAAAACATTTGTTACAGCAGGGTAAATAATTGTACTTTGGGACCGTCAAAATCTATTTGTTATGGCGGGGTTTGTTTCCACATGTTTTACTGTAATTCTGCCACTTTCAGATATTTTTCATTATAACGGGGTCTTCGTTAGAGCGAGGTTCATTAAAATGGGGTTCCACTGTATAAGATTGATAAGTAATTCAAATAGCTTATGATTCAGATGCAAAGTAACGGAGACACCTTTTTTTATAGCCTCACCCAAAGTCAAAGAAGGGAAATTTTATTAGCAAAAACTACCTTGTAAATGAATAACTTGAAAGTCAAGATTGTCATATTCATGGTTCAAAACTTGTTTGATACTTAACTAACATGCTTTTAACTTGGTTAAAAATTTAAAACTTTACTAAAAAGTAGTTTGAGGACAGAATTATTGCAAGCTTCCTGGTGCACTTATAAAAAAAATGTTCTTTAGGTGAAAAGGGTTCAAAAGATAAAGAAATTTGTTACTTTAAGAGAGCCCGTAAAATCAATTTACTTACAGCCTCAAAGTTATCATCTATTGCTGTATCCTCTTCTTCAGAGTCATCTTCATCTCTCCATCTGTTGAAATCTGTATGAAGGAAACTAGGCTGCAAGAAAAGTGATAACCACATTACTGGAATCGATCATAAATCAAAGGATTGTGTTTCAAACATTTTCAGCAACAAAGGAGAAATTTATACAGTGTGTACCCTGTTTTTTACTTTTCTATTTTTGTCAACAATTAGTACTTTTCATTCAATTGTTGTCATTTTGTTTATGCTTGAACTTTATTGCATAATTCCAGTGAAAGAATAATGGAAAGGTATAATTATGAACAGGATAAATCCTAATTTAAATGGAAAAATGATCGTAAGAGTGGTAATTGAAATTCAAGCAATAGCTGATCCAAAATTGAACTCAAGAAATAATTTTTCTTTGGCTTGCTCCCAATGTATGGGTCTTCATAGCAAAGTTGGTAGATCACTGCAGTACTAATGCAGAGGCCATGGGTTTGAATCCTGTTGAAGTCCCCAAATTTTTTCAGGCGAATTTGCAAAATGCAATTACCACTTGGACGATCACATCTTCATTTAAATTTCTATTTCCGCAGTTCACATAATCTTCATTCTAGGATACCTTCTTTGAGTCTTTGAGTAGTCTTGGCCAATAAGGTCCTTCCTCTTTCTTCTTTATGTTCAAAGAAATTTCTCTTGCTGTGACGTGCCGCTTAGACTCCTAACAATAGGGAAATAACCACAAATTCAGCTCTTCATATGGGAATTCATTTAGGCTGCATACTCTAAAACTGTATGGAGTCCACAGTATGGAGACCCACCTTGATTAGTGTTTCTGCTACTTTGTGGGCCAGTAGTATCCTATATGTTATGTGAAGTAAATAAGGCTGTTGTTGTTGTCAAGTTATCAACCATAAAAAGCCATGAAGCCCAGGATAAAGTCCTTTTTTTCAAACCAAATATTTGTTTTTCTTGTCGCCAAAAGGCAAACATAGAGACTACTGAGTGCTGCCAGAACATACCTTATATTAGTGGGATCCTTGGCCACCACAATTTTGAGTCATTGTCTTTATATAAACTGTGCTAAAGTCCTGGAGGGGTAGGAGGATGGGTTTTCCCATGAATTTTGGATAGGTGTGTGCCACCCAGGGTCTTAAACCTAAACCCTGATCTGATACCCTATTTAAGGCCCAAACCTGAAAAGTGATACCTGATTAAAGGAAAAAACAAAAGCTAAGAATTCAATGGAAACACACAGCATACTTTATGGTAAAGTTCAGTTTTAACAGATGATTTGTTTCTCATGTAGCTGGGTATTTCCACACCTGGATTTTAGCTGATATACTAATGGTACCCTATCTAAGGATCACACCAGGAACACAATGCCAACGAGGGCAAAAATGATACCTTACTTAGGGAAGGAGACCCTCAAAAACCACACCCTATCGGGCAGGACATACTTATCAGGCTCATATATGGGAGTACCCCTCACCTAGCCCCCCTGGGGCTGTAGTGGCATCCATTAGTCTTTGAGAAATCTTAGTTTCTGCATAAAACCCTTTCTAGCTTCTGGACTAAGATGGCATCCAACACAAACATGGCTGTCAGTAAGGGCCAGGGGTAGGGATTTTCCCTAGCCTGAGAAAACAGCTGATATTTTGTGATGACACGACTGGTTTCCCCGCAAAATGATATCTGAGAAACAAGCACATAAATTCCTTACTGATGACACGTAACTACCCAGATCTGGGTAGGGCCGCTGATTGGATGAAGCAAATTTCCAACCAATCAGAAGCACTACCCAGATCTGTGATGTGATGTGTCTTTTGTGCTCTTTTCTCAGACATCATTTTGCGGGGAAACCATCAGCCGCATCATGAAAGGTCGGCTGTTTTTGAGCATGAACCCCAACCACTTTCATAGGAAACAAAAGGAGAACAGAACCAAAATAACTTCCTGGCTGTTAAATGCCCGCCTACTAACTGCATATCCACAACAAGGATGGCCCTGACAAATATAGCTGTCACTCTCTGAACCAAACATAATGGGGTTTTCCACCACTGATGTTCAATCAAGTATCAATAATCTTAATCCTAGAGTCGCAAAGTAGCCAGACCATCCACAAAAATACAAAGCACACCAAAAAAGTGAAATATGTAAGCTTTTATACTTGTACAACTATTTTATACCGTACACCTGGAATTACATTTTTGGCTTACCTCGGGGACAACGTCTTTATGGAATTCCAAATCCAACGAATAAATTTTCTGTTCCTTTCCTCCTTTTGCACTGCGATTTTTAAAAATATAATAAGAAAAGAAAAGAATACGCTTGCTCAAAGAAATAGCACAAATTTTCCAAGGTACTGGAAGGCTTTATGTTAAAAGCTTAATCTCTTTGGTATTGCTTGCACCGAATTCGAAAAAATGTACATGTACATTCAGTGTGTCACTGAAATCTACATGAATTCTGCAAAGAATGTTGTGGAACGTACGAAAAAACAAACATCGCCCTCTTACCTGAAACGAAGATGTGTTGAAGTAATAGAAATATCTGGTTTTTGACAATCGGACAATTCTATCGTGAGCAATAATCTGTCTTTTCGCTGAGCCCATTTTGTAGCTGGATGAAGCGACCTAAACGTAGAAATAAAACTGTATTAAGCAAGTACAAAATCTAGGAAAAGCGATGCTAAGGGAGCTTATTTCTTACGTTATTTCGCCCATTGTTTTACAATATTTTCCACAAAAAGCAACCGTTCACAGAGACACAAACTGAATTCTGTATGCAGCACGAGGATAAAAGTCACGCTCCAAAAAACCTCTCGCCCGCTCCTCGGTCCAAAGACGACGAGCGTCGGAGGTCTGGGTCAGAGAAAGTCGGAAAATGTTGGAACCAATCGGAAGGATTCGGAACCATTCGGATTTCCTTGCATTTGCCGGTCATTGGGTTCACAATCAGGTACATGTCATTCTTTAGCTGCTCGAAGAGAATACTTTCCTGGCGGTGGACTTTAAATCACAATCTCGCATTGAAAAGGAAATTGTTACCTTCTTCCTATGCCTTAAACGTATGTTGCAAGCACTTACATTTTAAGTTTTTCTGCACGAACTTTGAAAAGGAACTTGGTGATTTCAAGATGGCGAGTGGAAACGTCACTTTGGAAACCCTCAATTTCGACAATCTGGCGTTGAGAACGCTACCCATAGACAAGGAAACCAAAAACTATGTACGACAGGTATCTGGAGCTTGTTTTTCACGTGTTGAACCCGCTCCTGTGGAAAATGCAAGAACAGTTGCATATTCTTCTCAAGCAATGTCTCTCCTAGATTTGCCTCAAGAGGAGTTGAAACGCGACGATTTCCCCGAGTATTTCAGTGGCAATAAACTTTTACCTGGTGCGGAGCCCTCAGCACATTGCTACTGTGGTCATCAGTTCGGTTATTTTTCTGGTCAGCTTGGAGATGGGGCTGCCATGTAAGCTCTAGTAAAGATGATGTAATAGATTCCCGTGGGGAGGGGGGGGGGGGGGGAATGGGCACTCTCCATGTATCACCCCAAATACCTATGCATGTATCGCCAAAAGGGATCATGATTTTCATGGATTATAGTATTTCATACGCACAACAGTTCCCAAAATCAGTTACAAAATAAAATATTTAATTAAAGTAGGGCATCAAAGCTGGTCTATTTCTAGAAGGTGACAAATCATTTTCACTCATGCGGGCAGTGAAGGAAAAGTGTTTAATCCCACACAGGAATTTTTTGGTACATTAACATGGCTGGCCATTTTTGTGGTCCACCAATATGTCCACTGTGATGTCATGTGACAATGATCTACGCTATTTTACTAGTAAATGCAAACTCTTTCTAAAATTGTCTCCACATTCGTAGGCTTGAGCAGCACATAACCACTCAAGACATTTCAGTCATGTGTGACACAACTTGCAAAACCGGTTTGTGTGACAGCAACTCTGGGCTCAGAAATTTCCAGCATGCAGTCTAAACAGGACACGCGCATTCCACATTAAACAAAACCAGTTTTGAAAATAAGTAAGTTTTGACCACAAAATTGGTCAGTAGCTACTTGAAAGAACACATCGGAGGCTGGCAGAGGTCTCTCTCTTTCCTCACCATTTTCTCTTGCTGTAAGAGACCTCCGCTAGCATGGAAGCCAGGTGGTTAGGTAGCTTTTGTGTAGCCATACCCTCACCCTGTTGTTTTCTCCCCGGAGGTAGGTTACGGCTACACATAGGCTAGGGGAAAGAAATATACTGTTATACCCAGAATAAAATTAATATTAGACAGTATACCCAAAATTTCCCCACCTTTTTTCTCAGTATATCCAAGCTTTTAGGAGACAGCATACTGCAAATCATTTGTTATTTACCAGGTGAAAGATACAGTACCTTATACCCAAAACACCCGCCTCATGCTGATCCAAGATCAACCAAAGTACTTCACAAGTAAACAGTTTGCTATTTCACCAACCAGGATTTCTGCCATTTACGAAAATAATGCCACGGTATAAAATTTGTAAAATTTCGAAATTTCTGCTTCATTGGCCTATTTTCACACCAATCGGAAACAGTATACAGTATTAAAATGCTTCTGGAACTGGTTTTGGAAGAGGATGTCCACAGAAACTCTCCAGTTTGGTTGACAACTTTGGGATAATCTCTCTTGTAAATGACTTGTCCCAATTAGCACCTTAAGGAACTCTAAGTACACCAGCTGCCATAGTGTAACCATTTCTCTTTATCAATGCTTTAGCAATATTGTTGTCTTAAACTTCACATAAAAAATTATTTTTGATATACAAGGTTTTTTTTATTGAATTTAAGGTGGGTGTGCAGTTTTGAAATGGCTGCCTCTATTTGGCGTCTCTTTCATATCAACCATATTTTAATCTTGTTGGCATGCTGAAAGAATAACTTGTTATTTGTTTGATTGCCTGTTGCAGGTATCTTGGTGAGGTAGTCAATAGGAAAGGCGAGCGATGGGAAATACAGTTCAAAGGTGCTGGTTTAACACCTTATTCAAGGCACGCAGATGGCCGAAAAGTTTTACGGTCAAGCATTAGGGAATTCCTCTGCAGTGAGGTGACTAGTTATACATTATTATTGGGTTTTTATGCCCAAAACACTGTACACATGAAGCAGTTTTGCTGCTAAGTTATCAAGGGTGTATGTCTTGAGGATACTACAGAAAACCAAGCACATCTGATTTTTTTTCAGCTTTTTGGGAAGGCCAGATTATTGAAACTTGCCCTGAATGTTGTTTTGTTGTTTTTTTTTTTTTCCTAAGATCCTAAGACCCAGGTCAAATTTGATTTTAGGTTTATTTTGATTTAACCTTTGTTGATTCTCAGGCCCGGCTCAGATACTGATTTTTTCATGAGCCAAGCCTAATTCAAATAAGGTCGATCCAGATTATTTAGACCGGCTGTTCTGATTCAGACACTGATCTTAATTCCAGCCGAACTAAATTCAAAAGGATAAAAATGCTGATTTCGGTTGAACTGCTCACAAAATACGTCATAAATAGAGAATACTTCATGGAAAGTGCTGGCGTACGGTATTTACACACGAGTTGTTTTTGTATCAGAAATCAAACAAGTGAGATTTTTGATACAAAAATAACAAGTGGGTAAATACCGTATGAAGCACTTTACATGTGGTACTGTGTTTATTGTATATATACTGAGACATTCATCATTTTGGTGGCCTTTTTATTTTAAATCTTTCTAAAATGCTTTAATTTGCCGCTACACACCATGAAATAACAATGAAAATGAAGTATCGGCTTTTTAGTGGAAACGTTTCTTAAAAACATAAATGACGGTAAGGATATGAGGTAATCCAAGAACTACAAGACATAATAAGTAATCTTTAAATGTACAATTGAAAATGAGTGAATTTTGGCCGGTTTCAATATAAGCTTAAGCTTATAAATGGAAGACAAAGTAACTCGAACAAAATGCACAATGTAAGCTTAGGTCTTGTTCTGTTTTTCCCCTTCTGCTGTTGTTTCACCAGCTCTCCACAGTTTTCTTTATCGACAGTGAAACAAACGAAACTATTTCACTCCATTTCTGAAATGTTTTTCACTTTTTTAACAAGAAAAAGCTCTTTGAGAAAAACTTTTCTCCTCGAATGTGTGCGAAGCGGCGCTCAGCAAGCTGCAAGAAAAGGCAGGAATTTTGGCGCGAAACTCACACACCTCTGTGGCTTCTGATTGGACATATTATTTTTCTCACATGTGAAAAAAACATCGTTCACAATTCTGATTAGACGTATCATTTTTTTCACGTGTGAAAACCATAGTTCACTCCTCTGATTGGCTAGAACTCATTTATGTATCAAAATTTACAACACAACTTTTTGGTGAGTATTTCTCAGTATGTATATAATAATACTGTATTCACTAGGTCCGACACATGAAAAGTTCGTCGTCTGAATCAAAAGCATTCCAGAGTCACTCCAAAGGCGAAATTCCCAGCCATTCTAGGTGGTAAGAATGGCTTAGCCCTTCCATATTGAATGAGGTATTCCTAATTGATTCAGATGCCAAACTTTTCATGAACCTAATTCAATGTGTTAGGTTTGGCTCCTGAAAAGTTCGGCACTGAACTGGGCCTCAGTTTCCTTTGTCTCCCAGCCATAGGAGACAAAGGAAATGAAGAATCAGCCTGGGTTAAAAACTTTTAGCCTGTGATTGACTTTGGCTTTTTTCATGATAATACATGGTCAGTAGTGCAGTAACTAATAAAACCTGCGTTTATGATTTATAGGCTATGCACTTTCTTGGAGTCCCAACCACACGAGGTAAGTGACATAATCAGGTAGACAGGTAGATAGATAGATAAGAACTTTATTTTAGCACGATAAAAAGATCAGCATTGCTGGTGGGGTCGTGCATACTAACAATATTATTACAAGAAAAGGAAGAAGTACTAAAAGCAAATGTACGATTAAAAATTAAAAACTGTTAAAAATGTTTCAAATAGGTCGTGAAAATGTACAATTAAAAAATTAAACTGTTAAAAGTATTTGTAACCGATATCTCTATTTTTAGTAGTAGCTAAGATTGGTTCGAAATGCATTTTATCAGTATCAAATTTTACAAGACAGCGTTTAAATTCTTTTAAGGTTTTGGCCCTTGTTTCCTTGTTTGTTAAAGTGTTCCATGTGATTGCTCCTCTAAAGGGTGTGGAGTGCCTAATAAAATTAATTTTGTTTCTGGTCTTGGAAGAATGATGTTCTCGTTACTTCTGCAGCCTGAACTCCTCTGTAAAAACAAATCTTTAAATTCCATGATGGTCAAGAAGTACAAATATCAGTTAAATACCTGCCATACTCTTTCAACCCTGCCCATTTCTGCTCCCTTTAAGTTGACCATGGTGTTAATCCTTTCAATTTCTTTTCCTTCAGCGGGCAGTTGTGTGACTTCAGATACAAGAATTATCAGAGATATTTTTTATGATGGGAATCCCATAAGAGAAAAATGTACCATCATACTGAGGATCGCTCCAACATTCATCAGGTGACTACAAGTTTCTGAGTAGTATGGTAAATGATCAATTAAGTGTCGCAGCACTAATATTTCATTTTCCCTGTTATGGGTGCAGTGCTTATACAAGAGAGGTGCTTATTTTAACTACTGGTAAAACACTAAGGGGAATATAGAGAGAATTAAGTGAGGCGCGTACTCAGTATGCACAATTTAATATAAAAATGTACTCCTCGAACTGTCATATGAACCCAGTTTCAAGAGTTTCCCTACATTAAAACTTTAGAACTCAAGAGTTGGTCGAGGTCTTATTTCTCAAGCGATATAGTGTTGATATCTTTTTATATCAAGCACTCAACAAAGGTGGGGCATTAATTTGTTAATAGATTATCAATCATTTATGGTACACTGCATTCAAATTATGTTACTGTTTGCCTGTGTACAGTAGTGTAGGCTAATAATAGAACTTACAAAGTGTCTTTTTTTTACTAACCTGAGAAAACAGCCAGCGTTTTCCAGTGCCACCACTGGTTTCCCCACAAATTGACATCTGAGAAATGAGCACAGAAATTCCATACTGGTTACTACCGAGATCTTGGGAGTGCTTCTGATTGGTTGTGCCACGTGGGAAATTTGCCTCAACCAATCAGAAACACCACTTAGGTCTAGGTAGTGACGTGTCATCAATATGGAATTTTTGCACTCATCCCTAAGACGTCATTGGAAGGAGAGAAACCAGTGTTGGCATTGTAAAATATCAGCTGTTTTTTCAGGCTATTTTTTTTTACCTGTCTTCTATTCTGTGCTTTGTTCAAAGGTTTGGTTCCTTTGAAATATTTAAACCCACTGACCCTATGACTGGACGGAGAGGACCAAGTGAAGGACGCACAGATATTCTGAGCCAGCTTCTTGACTATACTGTAGAGACATTTTTCCCAGAGGTAATGTCAATTTTTTAGGTTAAAATGGTTTCATCTTAGCTTAAGTTTAAAGTTTAATAGTGCTTTTCCAACCATACAATAAAAATATTAAAAAGCTACGGTAAAAGATGACGGGATAGCGGCAGGGGGAAACTGAATTCTCATTCTAGGGCTACTCTCCTTTGATATACATGAACACATTTAAAAAAACTTAAGCTAATAGAGTACTAAAGTGTGACGTCATAAAAATGAAATTTCTGAAATTATGGGATTTGTCAGGATATTCTGAAAGAACAATGTCCAAGAGGCCTACTTGCCAAAAATGAGCATTTGGGGGCAAATTGTCTCTGAGATCGTAGCCCAGTTATACTTACAAAACTCCATACAAACCCTTCTAAATTTTTTTGAGGTTGACCCCAAAAAAATTTAGAAGGGTTTGTATGGAGTTTTCTGAGTATAACTGGGCTACGATCTCAGAGACAATTTGCCGCAAAATGCTCATTTTTGGCAAGTAGGCCTCTTGGACATTGTTCTTTCAGAATAATTATTATGAAAGGGCTGTGGCCCTTAGCTTAAAATCATGGTACCTACAAGTCTGTGATGGACCTATGGTGCCACAAAATTTGGAGGCATCCAGATTGATACGGAGGTCATAATGCCAGTCACTGATGTCATCATTGCATCATTACTGTCACTCTTGGAACTATCATCACTGAAATGACTTTATTTATCACGCTCATTGTGTTTACTATTAATTACCACACTGTCATCATCATACTTTTGTTACTGCCCTTGTAACTTGTCATTGTTATTACTGTCATAATTGTCATCATCATCATCATCATTCACATTATCATCATCAACACCATCATTGTCATCATCATTATGACATTGTTCTTCTCAGACTATGTATCTGGTAGTTTAAAGCTAGAAATGACTTTCGTTGTTCTCAGGTTATGAGTTTAGCTTTGTTTTCCTTTTCTTGCTATTGTAAGGTCATCACAGAGAGTAAAGAGGAGACTTACCTGGCATTTTTTAAAGAAGTAATAAGACTTACTGCAAAGGTGGTGTCCTTGTGGCAGTGTGTTGGGTTTTGTCATGGGTAAGTGGCTAAAAATGTCAGGCCTGTGCTCTAGCAGTGGCCAGTGACACCAGGCAACTTACCTTTTCTTACTGGGACCCTGAGCATCTTTCTTAGAGCACGACCTTGAGGGTAGTAAAGTGAAGAATGACGATCGAGGGGCTTTGTTAAAATTTGTGAGAATCACAGATAAAGGTGTGCTTGATGAGGCTAGGTGTCGTGACAAGCTACCCAACTAATAGAGCAGTGGGTATCATTTCCTTGCTCCTAGATCCCCTGGAAAAAAGCCATGGTGAGAGCCAATTGGAAATTGCAGTCACCACAAAATAATGTTTTAAGTTATTTCTTCTACCCACAAACTCAGATTAGGATGTGCTTTCCTTTTCCTTCAATGAATGTGATGATTATAAACTTCATAAAATTTTCATTTATTTTCTTCCTGCAGTGTCCTAAACACAGACAATATGAGTATTCTAGGCCTGACAATTGACTATGGACCATTTGGTTTCCTGGATCACTACGATCCTAACCATATCTGCAATGCCTCAGGTAAAATAAAATATCATATATAAGCCTCCCAAACTCGTAACGTAAAAAACCCTCCGTTAAATTGCCCTTCCAAATAAAAGCCCCACAGGTGCCTGTACTCGGAAAATTTCCCTCAAATACAAAGTAAAACACAGCAAAAAAGGCAAATTTACTTCCAACTATAAGGCTAGCCCAATCAATTTTGAAACGCAAATTTCCCTCTCTGGATAAGCCACTCTGAATATAAGCCCCTCCAAAAAAAGCCCCTCAAAAAGGGCCTTTGAAGAATATAAGCCCCAGGGCTTATTTTCGGAATTTTACAGTAGGTTAAAACATTTTAACCTGAATTTAATTTTGACCTGTAACAGATATTGAAGGTACAAGGACATAAGTCACAGCAAGACATTGTTGCTAATAATATTTTAGTTTTAATAACTTGTACCCATGTATTTGTGTTAGTGTCATGAAATGTACTACCCTATTTAAGGTCAGTTGAAGCTTAATGTTGTTGTTTCTGGACAGATGACCAAGGAAGGTATAGCTATGAGGCTCAGCCAAGCATCTGCAAATGGAATTTGATCAAGCTAGCAGAGGCCATCAAGGATGTTCTACCTCTGGAAAGATCCAAGGCTGCTGTAGAAGAGATGTAGGTTCATGTTATTTTTCAAACTTCTTAGTCAGACATAATTACTTTTTTCAATAAATTGTTTGCAATGGTAAATGTATTTAATTTCAGGTCAGATATTTTATGACCGCTCTGTACTCATATTAATATCATTTACTTGCATTTCAGCTATGATACAGAATTTCAAAAGTGCTACATGGAGAAGATGAGGCTCAAGGTAGGTTTTCCTTATTTGAAACAACATCATGTGCAAATATTTTCATTCTTACAGTCAGGGCAGGTCAAGCATACCCCCAAAGATTGCATTAATGAATTTATTATTCAAAGGTTGAATCAGTTGGTACAGTGAAAACCCACTTTATGCCCACCTCAGTAATACAGTCACCTCGTTATTACGGCCACTTTTTTTGGCCACCTGGCAAAAACCACCATACATTTTCTTGTAAAAAAACCCTCGTTAATACGACCACTCTGTTAATACAGCAAATTTTTTTGGCCCAGTGGTGACCATATTAATGGGGTTCCATTGTAGTTGCAGATTTCAGTTTCATCTCAGCACTCCTGCATACGTAATGAGCAGTGAATTCACACTCGAGGACATGAAATTTCTGCCAACTCAGTTTCCTTGAATTTGATGTAAATGTCTTTAAAATGTCGATAAAATTTTTTTATCCATGCAAAGATTTTTCAATCTGACCAAATACAGAGGAGTTATCGTGAAAAATACACTGTTCATTATGCATGCAGGAAGGCAAATTTGAATTCAAGACTGGTTGTGGCAACAACTAATGGATTCATTTTTCAAATAATCAATTCATTAATGCAATCTTGGGGGGTACGCTTGAGCTGCCGTGACTGTAATTTTATGTGAAGTTTTGTATAGGCAAAAGTTAATAATTGGCTAACAGAGTGAATTAGTGTGTTGTTGGACAAATCCATTTGATTTCCATTCTCTGCTTTAAACCATTTAAAGGCTGGGGAACAAAGGAAAATTAACTATGATTCAAACTAGGCTGAATACTGGTCTAACCTGGGAAAAGATTTCACCCACAACATATCAACATCAACCTCACCCTTCCCTAAATAGTCATATCATGTGGGCCCACAGAAGCTCTGATGTTACATAATATTCTACATCCTACTTGCATGTGCTTTATTTGATTTGTAGTAGTGACTATAGTATTTATTATTATAATAATAATATTATGATTCATGTTTATTTTGTAGCTTGGTCTTTTGCAAAAGCAGCTGCCTGAGGATGAGTATGTAATAAGTCTATTACACAGACAGTCTTTGTGGTAACACCCCCCCCCCCCCTCCCCTCCCAACTCACAACCCCTCTTTCAGTCTGGATGGGATACAGATACAGTTTGTTAGGGGTATTAAACACAAGTATAAATATTTTCCATCTAGGGTTCTCCAAAAGCTCCATTTATCAGCAGTAATCACCACTTGATCGTCACAGATGTGACAGTTACTCAGAGAGAAAATTAATTATTATTTTGAAGAAGAATAGTAAATCTGTCGTATTTGTTACTCAACACTTCATTGGATGAAACCATTAGCTTTGACGACCTGCTTAAAGTTTTTTCCTCCTTCATCTTCTCTAAAGTTTTTTGCAAACCCTGTTTCCTCAGGTCATCCAAGATTAATTGAGTCGGAATAGTTAACAAAGTGAGTTTTAAAGTTAATATTATCATAAATAAACATATCTTTCATTTATCTTGCACTTTCAGAGATCTTGTTAAGAGCCTTTTAGAAACAATGCATCAGACAGGTAACTATGTATGTTGCAATAATTTTCTCCAGTCAGTTACAGTTTTCAAGTATTGAATGCTTTGATAAAAATTTAGCAGATCAGAAGACCTGTATAAAAATTATAACAAATAATAATCATTTTTATTAATGGGTATTCATGAGAGAGCAAAATAATCGAAAGCATTTTTGATTTTTTCCTTCAAGTAATATAATTTATTATTGGCAAATTTTTAATTTTCATACACCTAGGAGCTGATTTCACAAATTGCTTCAGATGTCTCCGCAGGATATCATTACAAAACACCTTATCTGGGAAAGACAGGTAGAAAAATTCTCACCATAGACAAATACCTATACAAAATTTTACACTGATACATTAGTTTACCAGTTTATTGTATTCCATTAGTATGGATTGTTATCTTGCAAATTAGGTAATAATGTATAAGTAGATGTACTTGTTAAGTTTGATTAGGTCTATATTTTTGTTGTTCTATCTCTAGTAGTGATGAAAACATTTTGGAATACCTGATTTCCCAGTGTCAAACAGTGGAGGACTTGAAGAAGTCAACAAAACCCTTCCTTGGAGCAAGGTGCAGCTTAATTTAGATTTAATTTTGAGTCCTTTAAACCTCCATTAACAGTGGCCAAGGTAGAATTTATATAAGAAGATTCTATTTTGTAAAACCCAAAGAAATAAATTATTTGTACTACTAATGCAAAAGATCTACCAAAGAGGTTTCATGTGAAAGGTAATACCAAAATATTCATCCTATAGAATGGTGAAGGATGGGGGTGGGGTGGGGGGGGGGGGGGTACTCCCTAGAAAGTCCTATACTGGGAGGCGTGGCCCAAAAGGGGTACCTTGTCTGGGCTTCAGGGATTTTATGAGGTGAAGTATATGAATGGGTAGAGAAATCTTTGTTGAGTAGCCCCGGTGATGTTGAATCATCAGTTAAGGGGTATCAGAAACTCATAAGGGGTTGAAACGTGTAACTCTCATATGTTTGCTTTGTCCGATGTTCGTGATTATTCATTTTCGAAAGTACCATATTTGGAACGAGAAGAAGAGATAACTGACCAATCAAACTTCATAAACAACGTGACGTAATTTTACTTCAGGTTCCCGCGCCCGCTTAAAAGAATGGCCGACAAACGGGGGAAAAACACCCGAAAGCCGAGAAAGCTTTCAAAGGTTGAAACCAGGAATATTACCGAAACACTGAGCAGGATATTATTGCCTTACCACCCGGGCCAAACATAACATTATGAAACCCATTGACGGCCTCGCAACTACTTGTTTTTGAAGTTGTCACTTCAAAAAACAATGCCTCGTTGACCCTAAACTTATACTGCAAATAGGCTGTTAAAATTTTTATGTTAAAAGTCTAGAATAAACAGTGAAAAATATTTTCGAATAAAATTCATTAGCTGCGTATCGAAAGTGTCCAAAACCTGACATCTTCGCATAAAGTGATATGATGCTTGTAATGAATGTGAGAAGCATTTTAAAACCTTTTAAAATTAAAACTTAGACGTTGTAGTCACGATCGTGTTTTGAGCTAATTTTATGACTGAACAAACTCAAAACAATAGACAGAGAAGCCGTTTCTTGAAAATTTTTATTCAAAGTCCAAAAAGTTAATCCTTTAAAGCAATTTGGAAAACACTATCTGAATCGTGGATCCGTTCACGCAAGTGACATCGGCTAAGCACATGGCAAAATTCAGCACAAAATTCATCTTGAATCAGGGCACATTTTGTAATTTTTCTTTAGCGCCGAAGAGAAAAATTTATAAAACGTCTATGAAACATTTAAAAATACATAAATTCCCTTTCAAAAACGTAATTGTCTTGGCCATAGAGTGCAAAATGTACCTGAAAATTCAGCAAAAACTTCGCTGTCTTGGTTGCATTTCAAAACAGACCATGGGCTCCGCCGTGAAGAAAACAAGGTTGAATTCCTCAAAGGACGTTTACTTGACGAAAAGCTTCCCTTTCTCCACAAAAAGAAAGCTGAGCATTCTTTTGAACTTTCTCTTTGGATTTTTTGTCTTTTAACGGTGTATTTTTAACCTTGAAATGCAGAAGTCTTGTCTTAAAACATCTGCATGGTGATCGCGCAGCAGCCATTTTGTTGAAATGGATATCTGTCACTAAGATTTCCAAATATGGTCAAAATGAATATTCACAAGCATTGAACGCGAGTTACACATTTCAACCCCTTATGGGTTTCTGGGGGTTTATTAAACTACTTTTTCATTCTTGAAGCTGCTTTGAAATGTCAAATAACACTAAAAGTTATCTCAATTTGTCCTTTATTTTTAGAATTTGTCAGGTCATATTTTTCCAATTTCACATTTTTCAAGTGATGTAGGTAGGAGTCAGTGTCTGAATCTTACATTCAATATAATTTATGATTCTTCTCCATCTTAGAGAGTTCCAGATGCTGATGATGTTACTTCAGAATAGCCCTAGTCTCCTGGAACAGCTGGGAGGAGGAGCAACATTGATTCAGAAAGAACTGGAAAGGAGAGAGAAAGTGGAGAAAATGAATGTAAGACAGATATTTTCCTTATTATTTTCCTTATTTTCCTAGTGTACAAGATGGTTGCAAGCACATGTCACATGAAGGTTTTTACTATTGTTTTTTTATAGTAACAGTGCAATCCTTTTAAAACAGACACTAGCATTCTCTAGTATTTTGCCACTCTCACATAATACACCTTGTTTGCCCCCCAACATTTTCCATTTAAGCATTGTCTTCAGTTCTTCTTGGGATGACTGTAATACCCAAGAAAAATGGTTATGCAAAATTTGCAGGGGGGGGGGGGGTGGGCAAACAAGGTATAATGGGAGATATGCAAACAGTGAATTGAGCAGACACCTTTTTAAGACACTTCTGGCTCACTGATTTAAGACCCAAATATAGGACATCTTCTTTGTCTGTAAGTTTCTAGTATAGTACCTAACGCCTGTTTAAAGGTTCTCTGTCAATGCACAACTGTTTACTAGTAAACGTCCATTTTGCAGGAGTTAAAGCCAGAGGAGAAAAGAGCAAAAGATAGAAAATTGTGGCAAGAATGGATTGAAAAATATAGGTGAAGCAACAAAACTATTTGCATCTTTATGCTACTTGAGCTTTTTGACATTAAAAAATTTGTCAAATTAACTATTATTTTTCAGGTCCAGACTAAATGCTGATTTTCAAAATGTGCAAGATCGAGAGATGGTATGTTTTCCCAGTTTCAATTAATAAAATTAAATCATTTGTATCATAATAATCATTCATCACATTTATTTTTTAAAATAAAAATACAGCAGTTTTTTAAGATACACTACTTATAAAAATAATTTTACCAAATTTATTCTTTAGAGGGTCTGTATAATAATAATAATCCATTTATATAGCGCCTTTTCTACAAGATTCAAAGGCGCAGTTTACAAAAAATTAGATAGAAGTAAAAAGTAAAAATAATCGCAAGAAATTGACATTAAAACTAGACGCTAACTACAAAATAGATAAATGTACACAATAGATAAAAAATCAGATAACAATAAAAACGTCACGATTCATAAGCTCGCATAAAAAGAAATGTTTTAAGTTCGCGTTTAAAATCATCAATTGAGTTTGCAGATTTAATATCCTCAGGTAAGTTATTCCAAAATTCCGGAGCAGCAACAGAAAAAGCTCGTTTACCATACGAACTGAGATTAAAATAGGGTTTAACTAATAAATTTCTGTTAGAGGATGTAAGATTGCAGCTGGGTGTATACAATTGAAGGAGTTCCTGTATATAGATTGGAGCTCGATCATGTAGTACTTTGTAAGTAATTAACATAATTTTAAATTCAATACGAAAGGAGACAGGGAGCCAGTCTGTATTCAATCAAACTTGCAGCTTCTGTGAAGGTGAAATAATATTGTTTATTTTGTTTAAAATTTTTTGCATTTTCATCTTGCAGGCCAGCATGGAAAGAGTTAAAGCTATGAAATCCAATAACCCCAGGTAGATACATTAATAATATTCAAAGCTAAGTCATATGTACTACTGATAAAAAAATAAAACTTCACAAATTATGACCATTTGCTTGTGTTTTGTTTAGGTTCATTCTCAGAAACTACATTGCACAAAATGCCATTTCTGCAGCAGAAAAAGGAGACTTTTCAGAGGTAATTTATAGCAACAACAACAAAATTTATTATTATTTTAATTCATAATAAATTACGGAGAAGCTCCAGCCACAAATATAGTTATGAACTAATCTAGGTGGCTGAGGAAAAAGGAAACAGAAAGGGTGGAATATACTACAACTCTAATTGTAGTAATAACAGCCAACTAAGGGAATGCATCCAAATATCCTGTCAGTTATCCAGAAATGTTATCCAGTTATCCAGACCCAGTTATCGGAAATGTACCCAATTAATTTTCTAATGGTTCAAAATCGGTACCAGTTTGTGGCCTCTGTTACCATTTCTGATATTAAACATACTAAAGCAGTATCTTAAAATAAACTATATTATTATATAAATAGACAGAACTAAAGACAGTTACTTCTTTTTGATTATTAGGTAAATGTAAGTGTCCCTTAGCACAAATTGTTGAAGATAAGACATATTTTTGATATTTTAACATAGTCGTCAGCGTTCAAAAGGATTCTGAGAAGAGTTTCCTCTATGTCTAATCTACTGGCTTGCTCCTTTTTTTGATGTTCATATTTCACTATTTCAGGTTCAGCAAGTCCTAAAGCTACTTGAAAATCCTTACAGTGACAACATAGAGTTGGAACCAAAGGAGAGCAGAGCATCAGAAGCAAGCTGCAGTTTTGAGGAACTGCAGTTCACTTACGACTGTAAGCCACCAGGGTGGTCTCAGGAGTTGAGGGTCACATGATCGTCGTAAACTGGCTTACCCCTTTCAATGAATGAGCACTTTGTAGGACCACAAATGCCATCTTGTACATAAATTTTTGGTTCCTATGCATGGCTACCAAGATATAAAGCTGGCATCAGAGATTGTTCTTCTCTAAGATCTATACTCTCCCTTGGAGTTTGACTGCCAGCTTCGTAGATTTCCATTTCCATTCAAGACTACTGGATAGTTAAACTCGTTTACATCAAACTACAGACAGAGCACTATGTTAATAGGGTGCTGATATTAACAAGGATTGGGATAAAACAGCAGTATACAACAAAAAATATAGTCAAGTTGCTCTTAACCCTTTAAGTCCCAATAGTGACCAACATCAATTTTCTCCTAACGATATCCATAGATTGTCAAGAACAAAGTCTGTGAGAATTAATAAAATGATCAAAAAGAGAAAAATCTTTGATCTTTTATCAAATTCTCTCAACTAATTCTTTAACCCTTTAAGTCCCAATAGTGACCAACATCAATTTTCTCCTAACGATATCCATAGATTGTCAAGAACAAAGTCTGTGAGAATTAATAAAATGATCAAAAAGAGAAAAATCTTTGATCTTTTATCAAATTCTCTCAACTAATTCTTTAACCCTTTAAGTCCCAATAGTGACTAACATCAATTTTCTCCTAACCATATCCATACAATGTCAAGAGATTAGGTTATGAGAATTAATAAAATGATCACCTAAGGGAAAATGCTTTGATCTTTTATCAAATTCTCTCAACTCTTTCATGAAGGAAATGTATGGAGATCAGTTTGGAGAATTTGTATGTGGATATTGGGGCTTAAAGGGTTAAAGTGGATGAGTGGCACTAAGTTGCTTTCACAGAGATGGGTCTGGGGGAGACTCCCATATGAAGGGGGCGGGGATGCTCGTCGGGAATTGAATTAAACCCCTAAAGGAAACTAATCTGGGCATGGCCCAACTTTTTTTGGCCCCCAAAAGATCATATGAAGAGACCATTTTAAACTTTGATTACATGAATCGAGTAAATAAAACGAATTAAAATCATATAATTTTTTTTATATTAATTCGCGTGCAACCCTAAAAGAGACCTTTGTGGCTAAATATGATGGCTTTTTGCCCAGGAAACCCTAAGTAAGACCAAATTTCAAAATTTAAAAGACGAGCATCCCTGCCCCTGTCATGTGGGTCCCCCCTCCCCAGTAGATGTGTCCCCCTAAACATAGCAAATTTAAAAACAACTGGAGAACAATGACGGATCAACTCTATTTCATGGTCCATTTTTCAGGGGTGTTCCCTTCTTCTAGAGATATTCAAAAGTTGGCTATTGTTTAAATCCTTGTGGGGCAGCTAGAGTAAGTAGACTTTTTCAGGAATTCAGCATTTTTCAGCTTTATGGTGCATGTGGTCCTATAATTTCTTCTTTGAAATTGGAGATAGCCATTTTTCACAACTGGTGTTGAAACACTTGTTAAATGTTTAGTGCATTTTTTTTATGATGGCGCATTCTAAAACCGGAAGGAAGTGTGTGCTTGAAGAGTGTTTATCGATGCCAGTACCAATAATTTTTTTCTTTTACACTCTAGCTGAATAGTAGTGCGGGGAAACAAAATATGAATTCCAATCTGGCAGCTGCAGCCATTAAATTAGTAGATTTAAAATCATGTTGTTATAGAAACTAACTTATTTCAATTTACTGTGTATTGCCCAGGAGGAAAAATATCAAATATTTAATGAAAACTTAAAATTAGCCTGCAAACACAGGCATATTTCTGGCTTTTTCTTCTCCCCTGGTGAAAAATCAGGGAGAGGGAAAACACAGTTGGACATACATGTGCATTTGCAAGCAAGGATAGATGTGAGCAGAATGTAGGCACTGTCTAAGCACTGTTGAATAAAATTTATAATAAAATGTTATTTTTGATTGCTAAAGCAACTTGTGTGGAATGTTATTAAAAATTTAAGACCTAGCAATGACCAGATGCTAATTACTTCTAATAAATTATATCACTTCTGAGTCAAATGAAAAGTTATGAGAATAAGACAATTGATGAATGAAGGGGAAGGTTTTGTTTAATAAATCAATAATATTGTCCTAATTATTGCCAGGTACAGGAAATGCAACCATGAGCAAAGCATGGAGAGTATACATGCTAATGTTAGAGGAGTTAAACTGGAAGTTCTTAATCTTTCAAGCCTGTTCCAGGCATTCAAGTGCAGGCACATATGATTAACTTGTTCCCCAACATCTAGATGCCTTGAACAGGCAATGTTTATCATAATGATTCTAACAGGCATTTATCCCAAACTTCTGATCCTATTCTGATTTCTTAGTTTTTTAACTCAATTTGGTTGATTTCTTTGTTGGCGTCATGTCCGCCCTAGAGGATTTGTAACTTTAGTTCATTAAGGAGTTCCCAGTAAACTTAGCCCACCACACTTCAGGTGATGCCATGATACTCATGGGAGTCAGCCATATTTGAAACTTTCTTGGATGAGCATAACTCATTATGAAGAGACGCATAGAAAAAGGGCGCCCAGTTACTAACTCTTGAATTAATCCCTTGCTTCACGTGTCAATACAGACAATGGGGAAGAAGAAACAGCAGTTCCTCAATAGTCACTGAAACTTTTTTTGAGGCCATCCCTTCAGTTTATATCCCATGTACTTTACAACATAATTATGTTATCCTTCTATAAAATATAGTTTATTTGCTTCTCTTATGCATTAACTACAAAGAGTTACAAAAATTGTGAAATATTGATATTCAATCTAAATATTGCAAAACTTTTAATCAGTCTGTAATGTGTAAAATTTAAATGCAAATGTCTGATCATTCATCTTTTAACAGCACAATCTCCACATTGTCATGTACACCTTGAAGAAGTAATTCACCACTGTAGTTCACTATCTTCTTTCTCTTAGCCGCTTTGAGGGTTCCCACAAGGGCTGCAATAAAAACAAAACCCATTTGGTGATTTACATGGGAATAAAAATTAAGTGTGGACATTTTTCAGTTGCTGAAAGTTATGCAGGTTTACGAACATGAGAGAAATGACACGAGAAGCACAGACGCTTGAGAGTTCTTAAAACCTGGAAAGTGCTCTAACTGTTCATCAGCACAGGGATGCTGACTCTTGTGATAAACCTATGGTGCAAAAGCATACAGAGTGGTGCTACTTATGTCTGCACAAATGCCTTTTTTTGCTGCTTGAGCTTATGCATTTTGTTGAACTAGTCCTCACTTAGTTTCCTTCGTAGCTGTACATGCCAGAGTCATGTGATATTCCCCATCCCCACAAGGTGGGGAGTGGGGAGCCTTGCGAGAAGTTTGAAGGACCTGACTGGAGACTAGTCCTCAATGGAAATAATGTTGATGTGAAGTTAAGCGCCATAAGAACATGATGTTTTGAATTTCTTATGTTTATGATAATATTGCAAGTTTTTATGCTTGGTCATTAGGAGGACTAGGGCAGTAGGCTTACCAGTAATACGCAACTCGACAATCAGTAAGATAATTTTTACCTTCAAATATGTTTGCACAACGATCATCATTAAATAGCACTCCAAACTTGACTGACACCTGTCCATCAGCATTGGGTGCACCAAGGCGCTTGATTTCCTGGACTAATAAGTTCACTTCATGTTCTACATTCATGATACAAGGCTGGATAAATTACACTGGTGAAATCAGGTCTGTTGAATAGAACATAACATTATATCAATAACTTGTTAGCCTGCGTGACAGGTGTTCAAACAGGAAGGGAAAGGGAATTTGGGCGTGGGGGAGGAGGGGAAATCCCCTTGCACATTCTTTGCACTTCTCACATGCCCAAAATCCCATTTCCCTTCCCTTTTGAAAACCTGCCACACAGGCTAAGGTCTTGTAGGCAGGCGAAACTAAATCCTGTTTAATGAAGTCTACTGTACAATACTCCACATCAGCCTTCTCCCCGGTCATGATCCTCAGTGATTTTGAATGTGATGTCACCTGTAAGCCTTTTCAGGAGAATTCGCAAGGCATCCTCCACCAACTGGCCCAGGGACGACTCTGGTTCCACCACAGCCTGGCGGGGTGTACGCCGGGGTGTAGTGGGTCACTCCCCTCTCCAGGGTAGTTGACAGTGTGGGGTCTCCAGAGACCACATCTCTGATCAACAACATTTATCCTACTTATAGGGCTTTAGCTTGCCAAGCATTTGTTGTCTGGGGTGAGGAATTCGGCCTTGGCTTCGTGAAATTGTCACATTATGCGTGCAGACTATATTTAAGAAAAATTCCGAAGGGATCGTTCAATAAAATTCCTAAGACAGCCCCGTTTCCGGATCAAATTCAGCCAGTGAAGATTTTCCAGCTATAAAGTATTTTAAAGACAACAAACTGTTTCTCGTTTCTTTGTTAACTAATGAAGGTTATCTAAAAGTACTTAATTCAATCGGTAAGCGGTAAATCTCACCTGCACTCGCCGGCTGACGTTCTAATCTTGATCAAGAAAAATTTTTGCACCGATTGCACACCACTCCTCTTGAGCCTGCCGTAAATGGGCAGTTATCAATCTCATTTTTAAAGGAATGTCATGTAATAGTATTAAAGTGTCGTTTTACCAAAAGCATGTTTTTCATTTCCACACCTGCACCAAGAAGATCCGCGGATTTTCCGTAATTTGGGCTTAAACGGATCAACTTGATGGATATCTCTGTCATTTATATTTCGATGTCTTTTTAAATGTAAACAGCCGTGGAAATAGTCTCCCTCGCAAATGGCTGCTTCTATTATCGAAGGAATCGACAACGAAGTTCTCTTTGTTCTTGCTGTGTTCGTGGCATTTGTGGCAATATTTTTGGTCCATTTCCTATATAACTCGAATAGAATCTCGGGCCCAAGCTTTAACTTAAATGCTGGACAGAATGTTCCTGACACAGCATCAGCCTCTATGCATTATTCACCATCTGAGGAAAACTCGGAAGGAGGTTCATCGAATGGACCAGGTAGGCTAAACAGCTGCCTAGGAAAATGTCAATAATGTATTGCATAAGGCTTATATCGTCTTTTATTATTTATGTACTTTGTTCTTCGTATCCCCCCAGGACCCGTTAGTTTTGCGAATCTTGCTTACAAGTCCAATGTTAGTGACACACAGTTCTACAAATGTTGAACTGTTTGTGTATCGTATAACGTGTTCCAATTTTTGCCTTTTTAAGTAATTTTGAATGTCCGAAAAAATCGGATGACTTCCGAACCGTGCTGAGGACGTTCCAACAACTTCTGAACATTAACAAAGATTCCCGAAAATGTTCCGATGATGTCTGAGGGTTGCCAAATGTGGCAGTTGGCACCATCTTGGCAAGATCACACTTATCTTGGTGAGATTCCAAGCAAACATACCAGAATTTTTGTACTGTAGGCCAAAAGTAAAGTTTCTTCATTCAATTTAAGAAATGGCTCAATTCATTTTTTGATGACCTATTTAAAGGATTGATAAGGTAGATACATAAATGGAAAGTGACTAAGTTGGGATCGTGAAAATTACATTTGCCCAAAAGCTAAGGGACTATGATAAGGTCTTTAATTGGCCACAGAGTAGACTATAATGGGGTAGGGGCTCTGAGAGACCAGCGGCACATACCCAGCAAAAATTAACCGATGTACCCCCTCCCCCCCCCCCCCCCACAAAGTGAAAACCACTTAGCACTACAGGAATACAATGTATTTTGTTGAGCAAGTAAGTGATCAGCATTTTCTGCAGATGCTTTGGTCACCATCAGCAGGTGTCAAGATACCTTGCCTCTACCCTTAAATATGAAGAACTTTCTTACCTCAAAACTCTGAAAATGTGCGACCCCATTCTAGTAACTCTATTGAAAATGAGACCCCATTATAGTCAATCCAGTCATAAAAATGCGACCCCATCCAGCGGCACATCCCCATTAGTTCCCCCCCCTCCCCCCTGGGGGAGGGGTTTCAGTCCAATTTTGCACGTTTATGACTCCCTTTTGTTTTGTTTTTGTATTTCTTTTTTTTATTTCATCATTCAATGTTATTTTTGTGTATCAGTGAACTCTTTACCCAGTGGTTAGCCTTTCAAATTGACTAAAGTTACTTGACCTATCTCATGTAAGGTGGCTCTCAACAGATTAGCTTCACTTTTCAGTGAGTCAGGGTTCTTATAAAAAAATTGCAGAAAAACAAAACAGATATAAAGGTAAGCAGCTGTAGTTTAAGGACTCTTGCAATCTTTAAGACAGTCTTTTCAGTCCCAATTTTCTCATTCATAAGAATGAACTAAAACGTTCTCTTGTTGTTCAATGATAGCTGCAAACCCAACAGGCAGTGAACCACTCCGAAATGATACTGAAGCTACGCCAGAGCAAGTTAATAATGCAAGCATTCCCCAGATGGACAGTACTACGGATGGTGTGTGCTGGCGAGGGGATGAAAGCATGCCAGACTCACACAGCCCTAATACAAGTAGTACCCCAGGAGAGAGCATATCAATCCGGGTTAAATTCATGGAGAATGAGAGAACTTTATCAGTAAATAGGACAATGAAAGTAGGGGATTTGAAAAGGTATTTGCAGCAGCTTGATAACCAGATACACCTTGCAGTTTTATCTAAATACATGTATCTAAAATCCTGGTCAAAACGCTTGGGACAATTTGTGTTTCAGGTGAGGAAAATGTAATTCAAGTTGATCCCCCTCCCCCCCTGAATAGTGTTGGGTGTTACAAGTCAAACACTCTGAACATATTTTGCATATGCTAAGGACCTCAACTTTGTTGAGGGGAGGTGGGGGAAAAATCTTGGTAAGGCCGTGTTTATGAGTGTGTAACGCAGGTTAGCCGTAAATTCCATAGAAAAACATGTGAAAAAGGGGAGGTGCCCCAAAACCTTTTGGCCAGGATTGTAGTTTAAAAAATGTCACTTTTAACATCCTTTTAGTTTGACAAGTGGCTGTGAAAAGGCATGTTAGCAGAGCATAATTTTACAAGAGTTACATTTTGTTCTGTTTCTAGCAAACAAAGGTAACATTACTCAGAAGGTAGGGCGGACTTGGGGAGTTAATCCAAGGAAGAATTCTAAAATGCAAAACACATTTTTCAATCCTGAAAAATATACCTGAGTCCTTGTAAAGTCCATGAAAAATCCTACATTTTTAAATATGTTGTATTCATATATTTTTTCAATATTACAAAGTGCGCAACTATTTTAATGTGTCTGTGTATCTTATCTTACTTCCACTGCAGATTGTGCTTTCGGAATGAATTAAACAGTGGACAAAGGGTGCGGCTTATATACAGTGGGCGCTTACTGCAAGATGACACTGCCCCTATCTCCTTTTATGGCATTGAGAACTATTCAGTACTTCACGCCCAGATTTCTGACATAAGAAGAACAGATGAGAATGAACAATCAACAACTTATCACCAAGAAGCCGATTTGGACTTGTCTAAGTTATTTCTTCCCATATTAGCAATAATTCTGACACTTTGTTGGTATGGGTTTTTTTACTACAGACATCTTTTCAGTGCAGCATCTGTAATTATCCTTGTTTTCATGACGTTTGCATTCGGTGTCTTAGCACATGTTATAACATCCTAATGTTCTAATTCTCTGTTAAATTGTATAATACAGTCAAACCTCCCATTAGCTACGATCCATAATGTCAGGACTTAGTCATCCCTATGGGAGAATCAAATTACTGGGGGTTTCTACTGAGATGAGGTCTGGACTCATCTACTTTATGGAAGATAACTTATTTCTTTGAATTTCTAAGTCCGAATAATTATGTTTAGTTCGATGTCATTAGGGCCATTTATACGAGGAAAAATAAGACGCGTCTTACACAGGATGCATCTTAAATAAGACACGAACTTTCCGTATAAACGACACATTTCATCTGAAATAAGACGAGGCTTAGCTAAGACGCGTCTTATTTCAGAACAGCCCTTAACACCTGTTCTTAGATAAGATGCATCTTAGCTAAGACGAGAAAAAATTCGTATAAATGACCTTCGCGTCTTACATAAGACGCGAACTCATAGTACGCATGCGTTAATTTTTGGTGCACCACGTTGGATTGCTGTTGCTACAGGCAACATTCACATAAAAACAAGTCAAGAACAGAAATAAGACGCGAACCATTTATACGAGCTGTTCTTGTCTTAGATAAGACATGCTCGTATAAATGGTACAGTTCGCGTCTTATTTAAGACGCATCTTATGTGAGACACGTCTTACTTTTCCTCGTATAAATGGCCCTATTGTCACCAACGTTCCTTGTATACTGTGAGCAGCACAGTAGAGACAGCAAACATAGCGATCAAACCATGCTTCAAGACAAAAATAGTGGTCGTTTACAAGAGGTTGAAAACAATGGAAAATTATAAAACCGTCATCCTTAAACCCTTTAAGCCCTGAGAAGGATCAACATTTAAACTCTCCTTGTAAAATCAATGCTTTATAAAACAGATTGGTAATGAGAATTAAAGAAATTATCACAGAAGATTAATCTGGTCGAACCTTGGACTACTTCTCCCAATTATATACCTCTATAAGGAATGTATAGGGAAAACAAACAAGAATTTGAATATTTGAAATTAGGGTTTTAAGGGTTAGAGGTTGTTGTGGTCTCTCACTGGAGCCGGTCGTTTGCAAGAGGTTGCTAATGAAAGGCTTTGACCAGGAAAATTTTGATGTTTTGGATAGATGATTTCTTAAGAGGGGTGGTCGCACATGGAGGTTTGATTATAGTCCTTGTTGTTTTCAATGTAGACTGCGAGCTTTCTTTCTTTTTCTTCAGATTTAATGAGGGGAGTGCACACGCGCGCAAGCGTTGAGCCTCGCCTTCAGTCACGTGCGTGGTTATTTGCGTGTGTCGCGCGTTTTGCTTGACGGACCAAGGAAAAAGAGAGACTGGGTCGTAGTCTATTTTCAATGTATCTGACTACTATGTAATAGTAGAGGTATTGGCTTGAATAAAGTATAAATATGAGGAAATGCCACTTACAGCATAATATTACAGTAATTTTTTTGCCAATAATGCTTACTTCACTGTTAGGGTATGGTTCTTCGAGGAAAGCAATTATGTACTAGTCAAGTCCAAAATCGCGTATGCCCTCCCCACCCCCCTCCGGGCATTTGACTTTTTTGAAAATTTTTGGTCAAATTCCCCAGTATGTGGGTAGTTTAGATGGTCATTTGCCCCACCGGCTAGCGCTTCAAAAAGCGTCAAATCCCTCACCCACCAGCAACTATTTAAAAATCTCCTCGTGCATCAAACAGTTAATTCAAATGTAAATATCCTACTAAACACAACCGAAATGGCTGAAGTCTCGGAAAGCTGTCTTGGAGAGGTTTGTTCATTTCGCTAAAATTGTCTATTCCAGAAAGCCCACATTTAACGGGCCTTTTCAAAGGGTCTCATATGCTCCAAAAAAACGGTAAATACAAGAGCAATGACCTGTGGACCCGGTGCACATGTGGCCCGCGAGCAAGTTCTCCGGGGCTGTCTGGCTGCGAGGCGGGAAAAGGAGGGAGAGCTTGTAACTACGCCCCGCTGCCAGAGCGCCCCGGAGAGCTTGCTCGCAGGCTAGTGCACATACTAAATGTGGAAAGAATTACTAAAATCGTTGCTTGCGACGCTGAAAAGCGTTTTGTCACGAACGTCAAATGCCCGACTGGGTGGCCTCATTTTGGGTCAAATTCCCCACTGTAAACTCCAGTCAAATGCCCGGGGTATGCCCGCCGGGGGGGAGGGGCGGTTTTGGTATTGACTGGTACATTATTTCGGATTCTCGAATTTGGATTTTGCGTTCATTTCAAAAATATGAAAATGGATTATGAATCTAAAGAATCCATACTCAAACTCTAATCTGTCGAGACGCTTTACAAAATCTGGATGCGCAGAAGGTATCATCCACGCATTTTGTTGGGTACGGACCCGTAAAAAGTACACTTTTGAAATAGTCTTCTTAAGAAAATGCCAAGCTCTTTGCTTTCGTAGACTACGACTACGTGTCGCTCTCTCTACCATCCCTGAGCAAAAATGGGGGACTACTCGTAGTTTATTGCTTTCGTGTCGTATTGTTCTCAGGGCTAAAGAGGGTCCTCAAACAGCATTACGAATCCAATCGTGATCTGGTATTTAGGGCCGGTCCACAAGTATCCGGCGGATATTTTTGTGAACGGAGATTGCATCATCCGTTTAAGCCTTCCGTTCACACACGTTCACGCCGTTTTCGAGAACCGAAAAGTTCAAATCGGGCAAACAAATCCGACAAAAAATCTGACAAGAAAATAGGGCGAAATATCGGACAAAATGTCCGACAAGAAACGGACAAAAGATCACAAAATATCAGATAAAAAAATCGGACAGGAATTCGCACTAAAAATAGGACAAAAATGTTTGTTTATGGCTGTTACAAAGTCGGGAAAACGTTCTGGTTTTGTGACTTATTCAGTGACAGTGAATTTACAGCAGTTAAGGTGATGGAAAGTTCTTAACTAGGAAAGTGTACTTTTTGTCAGTAAAAGGTATATGAAAGGGATACCTTTCTGTCACAATTGGTATATCTAACAGGTAAATAAGGGCTTGGACCTAGGGGCGGAACCTCCCCGTGTAAAACTTTGTTGAATACCTCCCCCCGGGGGTTTCAAATCCTTTCTTGGTCAATTTTGAACGGACAATAGAGCCACAGTAAGGTTATGATACAGTTTCACTCGGTACCGGTACTTGTAAAGATGGCTCCTAAGGTTTAAATATTAAAAAGTTTGCTGGGGTTCTTTTGTTTTAAAAGACCACGTTCACTTGGAAACTTACGCTTCTTTAAGGAACATGAATCTAGTGCTACGCTCGCAATGGCGACCGAAAAAGTTTTGCCTGAAAAACAAGAAGAGGACGAAGCCATGAGGACGAAATTACTTTGTTTCAATTTTAGGAGCCTGAACAGAAAGCTACTGGTGTCGAAAGTGTTTTACTTTTGTTATTGGGGAGCTGTTGGCTCTTTTTTCCCGCTTCTGGGAGTATATTTCAAGCAGCTAGGAATGAATCCATATCTAAGCGGCATTCTAGTCGGCTGCCGTCCGATGGTGGAGTTTTTCAGCGCGCCTCTTCTGGGATCCTTGGCCGATAGACTTAACAAACGAAAGCTGTTGATGTTATTTTCGCTGGCTTGTTGGATATCTTTTAATTTCTCTCTGGCATTCATAAAGCCGGCACCCGTAACATGTAGGAAGTATTTTATTCTCACAGAAAACGTCTCGCAGATCGTGACGGGTGAGACTTCCGAGATAAAAGACTTCTTAGCACCCAATACTCCGGACAAAAAAGAGCCCGAATTCAAAGCCAAAAGTTCCTTGGTCTTTGATCGTGAAGGCGTTCACCAAGTTTTTCTAGTCCTTCTGTTTTTGACCGTAGTAGGAGAGTTTTTCTCGGCTCCAGCTATAACCCTTGCCGACTCAGCGACCCTTGGTTTGCTTGGAGAAAACAAAGAACTGTACGGCCGACAACGAATGTGGGGGAGCCTAGGGTGGGGTGCCGCCATGTTCCTTCTTGGATTTGTCATAGACAGCATCAAAGGAGTAGAGGTGTGCGGAGAGATAATTAGCCAGAACTACACTGTTGGTTTCTATTTCTTTTTTGTTTTCATGGTATGCGCGTTAACTGTGGCCACCCGTTTTTCTTTCCCAAACAAAGAAACTTCTGAACTGAGCGACTCGCTACAACAGAAAGGAACGGGATTATATCGCATACTCTTTTCATTTCGATACGGCACTTTTTTTGTCGTGACCTTCTTCCTGGGTTTCGGAGTTGGCCTTATTTTTACGTTTCTCTTCTGGCATCTCGAGGACCTCGGAGGCCCACCGACTTTGTTCGGAATAGCTTCGTTGATCGATCACATTTCGGAAATCGCTTGTTATTTCAACGTTGGTCGCTTAATATGCTTTGTCGGTCACATACGCGTGCTATACATTGGCCTCTTTGGGAATTTCCTTCGCTTTATTTACATTTCGTTTCTCGAAAATCCATGGCTGGTCCTTCCCCTCGAGATTTTACAAGGAGTAACTCACGCTGCAGTTTGGGCAGCTTGTACCAGCTACGTCGGCCGCATCGCACCCCCCGGATACGCCACTTCAGCCCAAGGGATTTTGCAAGGTTTGCATCACGGGTTAGGGAGGGGCTGCGGAGCCATACTAGGAGGTGTGCTGATTCATGAATTTGGCACAAACGTAACCTTCAGATTATACGGAGTAGCCAGTTTAGTTGTTTTAGTTTTATTCGCAATTCTTCAGAAAATCCTCGGCCCTGACGAGCGGATGATAAACGGCGCGAGGCCGAATCTATTGGACGTGACATCTAAAGCCAAACATAGCCCCAACAATAGTCCTGATACTGATTCCCCACCTTCTGTTGTAGCTCCTGTTATGCCTGGGTTATTTTCTCACACTAACACAGCGGAGCCTAACTTCGGAGTTGTTGGAAGGCATATCCAGCCTAGAAGCACAACAAGTTAACATCAAATACAGCCATTAGACCTTACAATAATTAATAATAATAATTTATTGCTTGTTTAGCGCAATTAGCATTTGAATCACGTTACACACCAACCTTGCACGCGCTCGAGGTCTGATGGGATAAAAGCAATGTCACGTGGTTTCTCACGGGGCAAACTAGCCTTAGCAAGCTCTCCGGGGCGCTCTGGCGGCGGGGCGGGAAAAGGAAGAAGAGCTTGCAACTAGGTCTCTGGAATTTAAATATCTGTGTCGAAAAAGTCAATGCGAAATGCTGATTGGCGGAGATGACATTAGTAATGATGTCATTACCCTTGGCGCGTGCTTTCTCGTGTTTTTCAATGTTTGTTTACATTTGCGCTCTTTCCCACTTTGCGCTGATTGGCGGAATCTGGCAGCTCAGTCGAAGGGAAGCCACAGGGGAACTGGAGAGAGAGTAGAGAGAGTACGTAGTTACAAGCTCTCCTTCCTTTTCCCGCCCCGCCGCCAGAGCGCCCCGGAGAGCTTGCTCCCAGGCCAGGGGCTATTCTCTTAGAAACTGGGAAGGGCAGCAATGCTGTCACCTGACTCGTTCCTAATAGTCTCTCTTGTCTCTCTTCATCGTCCCCTGTGATAGTCTCCGGCAACCGTTCTGTGACCACCTTCAAATGAAAAGAAACGACCAGGGTCAGTCAGCGCGTTTTTTCACAGTGTTTCAGGGCCCCTTCCAATTTCTGAGTGAAAAACCGTGGAGGAGAGGTTGATGAAATCCGAACTAGCTTCTTCTGAAACCAAAGCAAGTGAATTGGTAATTAAAATATAGAAAGTAAAAAGGCGGGGAAATAAGTGGAGACGGCCTGTTCTTCGTCAGTTTTAGTATTTTTTGCTTCAAAGCTGAATTTTAAATTAGAATTAACTTTTTCGCATAATCAGGTTAAAATCAGATCTTGTATTTTTTTCTCAAATTCTTTCTAAAAAGAAGCCAAAGTATTTTTGATTATTAAGTGACAGATTGACGAGATGAAGAAGTTAATTTGCCGAAATAACTGAAAACAAGGTATATAGTGTCCCCTTACACTAGGAGCCCTGCAATACACCTAGTGTGTGTTGCAGGTGAACAATAGGGCCATTTATACGAGGAAAAATAAGACGCGTCTTAAATAAGACGCGAACTTTCCGTATAAACGGCACATTTCGTCTAAAATAAGACGCGGCTTAGCTAAGACGCGTCTTATTAGATAAGACATGTTCGTATAAATGGTACAGTTCGCGTCTTATTTAAGACGCGTCTTATTTTTCCTCGTATAAATAGCCCTAATGAGGACAGGAAATAATAGAAAAAAAGAGGTGGGGGTTCGAAAGGTTTCATGAGGATGGTCTCGTTCTCATATAGGATTTCATCGCACAGACTTTGCAGTTAGAAAAAGTGACATGTTTTCAAATGTCTCTCCACAATTGTTAACCTGGTTAAATATGTTGGCTGTCTTTGCCTTAAATGGCCTGGTATCGAGAAAACATTCTTTTAAAGAACCTTTGAATGCAGAGGTCCGCACAACTCTTCAGTGATTGACTAAATATTATTAAAAACTTCGTGGAAATAAAAAAACTGATGATTTTTAAATCAAGAAATTTAGTTAACTTCATACTGAACTTTTTTAAACTATATTGTTGTTACAGACTAAAGGTTTCAGCCTACATCGTTCGGGTGCGGTCGGGAATAGCGCTGTTGACAGAGACTAGGGTGCTTAAGCACGTGCATCACGGCTTTTTTGCACATTTCATTGCCGTCACTGCACGACTACAATGTGAAACTTCTTAATTTTATGTTTTTTGGAGGACGTAAACGGAAGACAACGACCTTCTTTTTCTCTTCCTGAACTTCGATAAAATCTTTTAGAATTCAACTGCAGAAAAACTTTGCCAACATTTGAAGAATTGAACGAGATCGAATAAGGGCGATAAAGTTTAAGGCAGCGCGAATTCAATTTTCAAGTGACGTTTTTGTAGCCGTTCGCCGTCGTTGTTGCTTAAGCTCCTTGCTAACGTTTCGAAAACGTGTGCAGTCTTCAGAGGCAAAGGGAGTTGTGTCGTTAGCTAGTCGCTGGTATTCTACTATTGTTATTGATCTGATTGGTCAGTCAAGCCTCGATGTTAGGGAGGTTATTGCTGGTCGTCCTTGAGTCAAGCCGTGATTTTGTTTCCTGTACTGAGTGCTGTGAAGACTGACTGTGATTAGTTTTTGATACGTCTTTTGTCGCCCTTCCTCTTTGATGGACTCACCCCAACTCCTTGACCTTTATGGAATTCAACGTGGTGGTTAAGCGAGCTGAATGATCCGCGCATCAGAAGAAAGCGCCAAGAGTGAATGCTACTAAAATGAAGCTTGCCTAGTCCCTGTACGGCGTCTTTCCAGGCCTTCTCGGTCAATACATTTCCGTTCCTAAGCTCTCCCTAACCTCAAAAACTCGCTCAGACCACGTGACCCGAAACGCATCGGCCGCGCGCAATAATAAGGCCCAAGGACTACGCAAAAACTAAGCCACTTATAACTTATTTTGCTTGAGAGAAGGTCCTGAGTACCTCATTAATTGGTCACACATTTCTACTGTGCGTGCCTTCTCCAGAAAACGGAGTGTTTAAGAAGATTCTGACATGGGCTTTCACAGAGTAAAACCTGTTCCTTTGCTCGTGGGCACTTATAAAATAACACTAGACGAAAATTACTGAATACCTTCTAGTTTTCCATGTTATCCAAGAATTCTGATCTGGTTTCTGGAAACAATCCCGAAAGCCCATGAGGGACTTTTGACTAATAAGCCTTAAAAATGAGTCAGCAAGAAGGTGGACACCAGAAAATAGATTCTCCGATGTTCTGATAGCACTTTCTTGTCCTTCTTTCATTTACAATACGACAGATGTGAAAATGTACAATACAAAGCATGCGGCGCTTCAATTTTCGCCGGAAAAGTTCTCCAAAATGATGATAGAATTATACGAAACTGTGAAAACGCCGATGCATTTATAGGCTAAGTATGGGGATTGCACTCTACGGGTTATGGGAATATGAGCTTCTATTTTGAATACAAAACAAGAAGACGCCTGAAGGCGCTTACGCGGGATGTGTTGGTGTAAGTAAGAATTATGTTGAATGGCATTGGAAAGTTGAGCCGTGTATCAACAACAAATGTGTGCAGGAGAGACGTAGATGTTCTGTTAAATACACTAGAAGGTGAGATATACTCAAGGGTTCCTTTGTTGGGGTGCCCAGGCCTCCAAGTTGGTCGCCCAAATTAATAAATCAGTAAGCTGTTAGTTGATTATTAAAAAATCAACAAACTATTTTCTAAAGAACTGGAACAGACCTTTGTGTTTTCATTTTCTTATTTTCATGAAAAATCACATCCTTTAACCTCCTAAGCGTGCGTCAAAAAACCCCTCATGCTGTCACATGAAAGCAATGAAACCCATCAAAGTTTTCGCGCCATATGAGAAACAAGGGCAGCGCCGCCGAACATTTCATTTTGTTAAAATGGAAAAGGGGACACAGGGGACACAAGGGGCACAAGAGGAGACAGGGGACACAAGGGACACACGGGACACAAGGGACACGAAATACACAAGCGACACAAGGAACACAAGGGGACAAAAGAGGACACAGGGGACACAAGGGACACAGGGATTACAGGGGAAACAGGAGGACACAAGGAGACACAGGAGACATTAGGGGACAAAAGAGAACACAACGAGACACAGGAGTCAAAAGAGGCACGGGGGACACGGGGGGGGGGGGGCACAAGGGGCCACAGGGCACACAAGGGGACACAGGGGACACAAGGAACACAGGGGACATAGGGGGGCACATGGGACACAGGGGACACAAGGGGACACAGGGGGACACAAGGGACACAAGAGAACACAAGCGGACATAGGGAACACAGGGGGACACAGGCGACACAAGGGACACAAGGGACACAGGGGGAGACAAGGGACACAGGGGGACACAAGGGGACACAGGGAAACACAAGGCACATAGTGGACACAGGGGAAACAGGAGGACACTAGGGGATACAGGGGACACAAAGGACACAGGGGACACACGGAACACAAGGAAACACAGGGGGACACAAGGGACACAAGAGAACACAAGCGGACATAGGGAACACAGGGGGAGACAGGGGACACAAGGGACACAAGGGACACAGGGGGAGACAAGGGACACAGGGGGACACAAGGGGACACACGGAAACACAAGGCACATAGTGGACACAGGGGAAACAGGAGGACACTAGGGGACACAGGGGACACAAAGGACACAGGGGACACACGGAACACAAGGAAACACAGGGGGACACAAGGGACACAGGGGACACAAGGGGACACTGGGGACACAGGTGACACAAGTCGACACAAGCGAACACAAGGGGACACAGGTTGTCGAACTCTTGGTAATAAGCCATAGCTGGCAATGAAAAAGTCTGTACAATAAAAAAGGGCAATGACCGGTACCTATGGCCCGGTGTTGAACACTCACGCTGTGTGCTGCGAGGACTATTATTTTCCAGAGGTAAAATTTAAATTATCTATCGTTTGTACCACTCGACGTACGGGACGGACCATTAGAAAAATGATGGGTGGGGGAGAGGGTGGGGAAAAAACCCCAAAAAAAATTCATGTAAGGGAAAATGCCAAGAAAAAAAATTCACGCAAAGAAGAAGGTAAAGAAAAAAAATTCGTGCAGAACCGGAAGGTCCAATCGTGACTTTTTCAGAAAGTCTGAGTTTCAGAAATCAACAATATTACCAGGCACAATATGAAAAAACAAAAATCACTTTCTTCTTATTGAAAGGAGACAATTAGAAGCTTGCTTTTGTTTTAAATTGCAGCTAGTGTACCTACAACATACACTGTATACTGTATGGTAAATAAATGGTGACAGGCCATTCACAGATCCCGCAAGCGTGTCGCATGAATGTAATTACTTATCTACACGTAGTGTTAAAGAGATTAACTACAGTTTGGCTCTAACCAGTATATCTCTTAATGAAATGCCTCTCTTGTAAGAAATAATAGGAGGTTCTTTAAACATTTCTTTAAGTCTAGGTTGTGATTCTATAAGATGCCATTTCTCCATTAAAATGTGTTTAAGCAGACACAGATGGGTTGTATTGGGTTACAAAGGGCAATATTTCTCTTGGCACTCTTGTATTATCCTTGAGAGTTTTCTTTCTGTCAGAGAATTTTACTTCCGAGAGTGTTCTGTCTATAAGGTTGTTCGGGTAGCCTCTCGCTCGAAGGCGTAGTTTGAATATTCTTATGTTTTCTTCGAAAGTCTCCTCTGAAGAGGTAGTTCTTAGTAGTCTTAGGCCTTCACCTTTTACGAAGCCTTTTTGGCTCCGGGTGGGTGACAGGATTTAAAGTGCGTGTACTGGAATGTCTCAGTAGGCTTGAAATAAGTACGCGTGTCAAGGATAGATTCCTTTTCAAATCTTGCTCCTTTGTAGATGCATGTATCAAGAAAGATGATTTCTTTATCAGAAATATCAGCAGTGAATTTTATTGTACGGTGATAGGTATTTGCATGCTTAATGAAGTTGTTAATTTCCTCTCTATTAGTGTCGCATAGGAAAACACTTCATCGATATATCTCTTCCATAACAACGGCCTTGAACTGTTGTGAGTGTAGAATAATTTATAAAGCATAAAAACATAGACAATAAATCAAGATTTCACTGTTCATAAAAAAGCGATATTTGTCTGAAAAAAAAATTCGTGCAGAATGGTTCACCTGAAAAAAAAATCCTGCACAAGCTGTGAGCGAAAAAAAAAAATTCGTGGAAGCTGAAAATTCCCCACTCCTCCCCATCACTTTTCTAATGGTCCGTCCCTACCTTGTTTCTTCAATACGTTTGTTTTCTATTTCCGATCTGCTTACCGTGCATTAGCTGTGGGACGTATTGTAACGAGGATAAATGCTGTGTCGTGGCATATCGCGCGGCAGACTTTTGCGTCGCTTGGCTTGTTAACCTGATATCAGGCGTTATTATTATTATTTTTTTTGCTTCTTTGTTTCTTTGGTTCGAGATAAAGGGATAATAGGGAAAGGGCATGATCTCAGGCTTTTGGCTTGTTTACTTAGCTTGTTTACGTTCGCACGTATTGCGTGCCTATTGCAACTTTGAATCAAAACAAGCGATCTTGATACTCTATTTGGGCGCCGCCCAAATAACAAGGTACAAACATTAACCACAAAGGACTGCAAAGGACCGCAAACGAATATGCCGCAGAACGTAGGATCTATAAAGACCTGATCAGCAAAAATGAAAAGTTACATATTAAATTCTGCAAGCAGAATACTGCAATGCTGATCGTACTACGTGAAAAGTAACTCTGAAAGACATCAACACGACACCGAAAGAACTCAAAACAGACCGGGATTGTAGCCATAGACAGCTGTTTCGCCCTCTTTGGGGTTCGTCAGTATGGCGTAACAACCAGAGAAAACTCTGGTGAAAAATAGCTGCGTAATCTGATTTAAGCCCTGACCTAGAACCCTCAACACCCACAGAATCACGCCATACCACGTGTCTTCTGGGGGGCAAGAGTCCAAGTGTCAAGTTGATGTCTCGCAGAGAAAATAAAAAAATTGGTCAAAACCAACCTATGGAACATGGACAAAACCATGCAAAAATTACGGCATATCGGATCTATAAAAGATCTACGGCCCCAGAATACATAAAGTACAAACATTAACCACAAAGGACTGCAAAGGACCGCAGAGTTAATTTTCACATAGTACGATCAGCATTGCAGTATTCTGCTTGCAGAATTTAATATGTCTACAAATAACAAGGGAATTTTTTACTCCCAAGGAAAATACGAAAGGAATGCGCTACCGAATTTATGACGCAGGCTGAGTACGCCATCCCTCGTAACAAGTGAGTGCAACAGAGAAAAGGGACTGCTAAGTGAGTGGGGCCCCACTTTTGTGATGTTCGAAAAAAAATTATTTCATTTGTTTTATATGCTCATCAGATTCATATCCTAAAAAAAAAACTCTATTTATAAATTTTTCAAACACATAACTGCTTAATGTAAATTTTGCAATGTCTCTCTGCGCCTTCAATTTTAAAAATGCCGAGGAGTCACTGGGTTGAAGTTGGTCCCAGTCTCCACCTGGTAAACCAATATGGCGACCTCGTTGACTTGGTTGAGTCGAACGTTTTGTAGAACTTTTCTTGCGTTAGAAGAGCAACTTACTTACAATCTGAGGCTTATCTACGAAGGCATAAATCCAAGTGCTGCCTTAGTAGCAAATATTGAATCATGGCAATCCACTGGATTCAGTGAAAGCAAAGATGATGGATTCTTATTAATGGCGGTTCCTAAAAAGAGGACTTCGGCTTCCAAAAAGAAGCTTCGAAATCGGCACAAGTGGCTGAAAAACAGATCCGATATCGAGACTTGCGTTGTATGTGGAAATCACAAGCTTGCTAATCATCTGTGTGGACACTGCCTGGCAGAAGCTAGAGAAAAAACTTCCGAGTTCCGAAAAGAAAGAAATGAAAGGGACTATCAGTGGCCTATACCTGAGATACTGCGAAAATTCAGAACGTAAACGATGAAAAAAAAGCTTAAGGGTTTAGTAAGAAACTGCAGGATAATTTATGGTCGGAAAATTTCCGCTGAGAACTCTTAAAAGTTGAAAAAAATTGCTTCAAGTTTGTCATCGGATCAACGTAAGTCCTTCTTCGATTCTGCAGTGTATGAGCAAGCCTGTAATTTTATGCTTTGAGAGCTAAATTGACTAAAGCAGAGGTGAACACTTTCTCTGGATTTATTTCATAGCTGTTGCCTGGCTAGACCTCTAGCAAGAAACAAAACTGTTTTAATGTTTCAGTGACTTCCTACTTTGCCCTGACCTTATATTTAATGCTTGTGAGAACATGATCTCAAATGGCTGCCTACCTCAAATAGCTTTCACATCTAATTCAAAAGCTATTGAACCTCAGAAAAAGCTCAATAAATTGTTCAGGTTCTTTTCTCTCTTTCTCTTTTTAAACTCGTGTGTCAAAAGCATGGTCTGGACCTCAGATAAGCTGGTCCCTTTCTGGTTCATCCTAGATGTCAACTTGGGTGTAAACTAGTCACAGGAGGTTGGGGGAAGGTTAAGGGAACTTCCTTTTTCTCCACCCCATATCCTTGAGTCAAATTTGCTGGAAGGCTTGATTTATTGATTCAAGTCATTCAACTAAGGGATGGGGGGAGAGGATGGTAGTTTCAGTTCTCACATGATTGACAGATTTTTTAACTATTGCAATCTTGGAAAGCTGAGAAGAAGCAACACCCAAAGGCCATTGCCAGCTCCCCTTCATTCAACCATTGTGTTCACACCGGGGGAAGAGGGTACTTCCCAGTAATAGGCTAATGGGGATGTGCCGCTGGATAGGGTTGCATTTCCACAGCTGGATTGACTATGATGACTTTGCATTTTCATTAGAGTTATCAGAATGGGATCACAAATTTTTGGAATTTGGGGGATCAGAAACTTCAGGCAGGTACAGACTGAAGATACGGGAAGAAAGAAAGTTCAAGAAGACTGACTTTTCTTTTTCTATATTTGAATCATTTTCGCTGCATTACCCAGGGCAAAGCCACAATCATGAAATGTATGATGTCTAGTACAGAAAAAAAGCCTGTTCCAGGTTCCAAAGGCTAAAGAGAAATGGCTGACGGATCACCCTTTTGAGAGAAGGGCAGGAGGGGATGGATTACGCCAGATAAAAAAATAATAATAATAAACAAAAAAACGAGCGACAAGATTTGGAACGAACAACATTCTCGTGTGGAGTTTATATTGGTAATTAAATTTGATGGGTGAGCTTGAATTTTTCCAGAAGTACGCATAGTTTTCCAAATTAATCAACTCAAACTATTTCTCAAATCGTTTTCACGAAGCTGATTTTATCGAATTTTCTTTTGTTATGGGTTATCAAATTTCCATTTGTTAACCAGCAGATTCATAGAAAAAAAAAACCACCATTGGCCTTGCACCAAAAATTTATGTATATACCATTATACCAAACCCTGGCAATGAAGAAAAAGGTATGTTCCCTTGAAGAGGCTAAAAATCGCAAATTCAGGTTGTTTTAAAGATAGTCCTATAATCGTATTGAAAAAAAAGTTGCAAGTGGAATGTCAGAAGTCAGAGATTTTTTATTTTCGATTCTTAAGTTCACAAATCCATTCTCCGTAGTCCCTGATCCTTGTTCCAAATTGACCCATAATTTTTGCCGCCCAGGCATGCGCACAAGAAAACTGCATTATGCAAGAGCTTGCAATAGTTATGCAAGAGTTTTGCAAAAGCCGGGAAACAGAGCAGGTTCCCGGTTGCGTGCTGGTTCATTTCATTCTAGGTCCCAGAGCTGCTGCCAGAGCTGCCGTCTGAG